>NW_006922208.1:486849-505429 GCF_000298275.1 Orycteropus afer afer
GATAAAGTAGAACTACCTCATATGTTTCCAAGGTTGTAATCTTCATGGAAGCAGATTGCCTCGCTTTCCCCCTATGGAGTGGCCATTGTAACCATATATAAAACAAACCAAACCCACTGCCATTGAGTCTATTTCCACTCATAGCAATGACTGTTGGATTGCTGAGGCTATAAATCTTCATGGAAGTAGATTGCCCCACCTTATTTCTGCAGTTTGGTTTCAACTGCTGTCTTTCTGGGTAGCAGCCAAAGGCTTTATCTACTACATTACCAGCGCTCCTTTTGTTATTGTTATTAGGTGCCATGGAGTCGTCTCTAACTCATAGTGACCCTATGCCCAACAGATCCTTGCTATACTTGAGCAAATCACTGCAATCCATCTCTTTGAGAGCCTTCCCCTCTTTTGTAAACCCCCCACTTTACCAAGCATGACATCCTTCTCCAGGGAATAGTTCCTTCTGATAGCATGACCAAAGTAGGTGAGATTGTCAGGCCATTCTCACTTCCAAGGAGCATTTCGGCTACACTTTGTCCAGGACAGATTTGTTAGTTCTTTTAGCAGTACCTTCAGCATTCTTCACCAACACCACAACTCAAAAACATCAACTCTTCTTCAGTCTTCCTTATTCATCATCCAGCTCTCACATGCATAGAAGGCGATTGAAAATATCATGGCTTGTGTCAGGCGCACCCTAGTCCTCAAGGAGACATCTTTGCTCTTCAGTACTTGAAAAAGGTCTTTTGCAGCAGATGTGCCCAGTGCTATATGTTGTCTAATAACCTGACTGCTGCTTCCATTGGCATTGATTATAGAATCAAGCAATGTGAAGTCTTTGACAACTTCAAACTTTTCTCCATTTATTGCAATGCTGCTTATAGATCCAGTTGTGAGGATAGTTTTCTTTATATTGGGATGCAATCCATACTGAAGACTGTATTCTTGAATCTTCATCAGTAAGTGTGTCAAGTCATCCTCACTTTCAGCAAGCAAAGTTGGGTCGTCAGCATATCACAGTTGTTAATGATTCTTCTGCCAATCTTTATGCCATGTTATTCTTCATATAGTCCAGCTTGTCAGATTATTTCCTCAGCATATAGATTGAGTAAGTATGGTGAAAGGACACAACCCTGACACACTCCCTTCTTGACTCTAAACTATACAATGTCCTCTTGTTTCATTCAAACGAAAGCCTCCTGGTCTATGTACAGGTTCTTCATGAGTACAATTAAGTGTTCTGGAATGCCCATTCTTCTCAATGTTACCCACAATTTGTTTCGAACCACACAATCAAATGCTTTTGCATAGTCAATAAAGCACAGGTAAACATATTTCCGATATTATTTGCTTTGAGCCAAGATCCATCTCACATCAGCAATGATATCCCTTGTTCCACATTCTCTTCTTAATCTGGATTGCACCCCTTTTGATATATTGCTGCAACCATTTTTTAAATATCTTCAGTAAGATTTTACTTGCATGTGATATTAATGATATTGTTTGATAATTTCCACCTTGGAACACCTTTCTTTGGAATGGGTATAATTATGGGTCTCCTCCAGTCAGTCATCCAGGTAGCTGTCTTCCAAATCTCTTGTCATAACCGAGTGAGTTCCTCCAGTGGGACATCTGTTTGTTGAAACATCTCAATGGTTATTCTGCCAATTCCTGGAGCCTTGTACTTCGCCAATTCCTTCAGTGCAGCTTCAATTTCTTTCTTCAGTATCATTGGTTCTTGATCATATGCCATCTCCTGAAATAGATGAAGATCGACCAGTTCTTTTTGGTACAGTGACTCTATGTATTACTTCCATCTTCTTTTGATGCTTTCAGCAACATTCAATATTTTGCCCATAGAATCTTTCAGTATTTCAACTTAAGGCTTAAATTTTTTCCTTGGTTCTTTCAGCTTGAGAAATGCTGAGCTTGTTCTTTCCTTTTGGTTTTCTATCTCCAGGTCTTTGCACATTTCATTAGAGTAATTGGCTTTGTCTGCTTGAGCTGCTCTTTGAAATCTTCTGGTCATCTCTTTTGTCCTATCATTTCTTCCATTTTCTTTGGCTACTCTCTGCTCAATGGCAAGCTTCAGAGTCTCTTCTGTCATCCATTTTAGTCTTTTCTTCCTTTCTTGTCTTTTTAATGACCTCTTGCTTTCTTCATGGATGATGTTCTTGATGTCATCCCACAGTTCCTTTGGTTTTCGGTCACTGGTATTCAACGCATCAAGTCTACTCCTTACATGGTCTCTAAATTTAGAAGGGACATATTCAAGGTCATATTTTTGCTCTTGTGGACTTGTTGTGGGTTCAGAAGAAATTGATGACCACTATAATGTCCAGAATTTGGAAGAGTCTTTATTCAGCTATAGCCGGGCTGCAGGGAACTAAAGCATTCTCCCCAACTGTAGCCCGGAGCCTGATTTCAGGCAGGTTTATATAGCTTAGGACTGCAAGCAGGCAAGCAAGTGTGTTACAGAGGTGAAATAAATTGCCAGGATATTGTTTAAGGAAGATTAATGGTCAGCTTACTATTTTAAGGAAGGTTGGTGGTCAGCTTATTATCAGAATGGAAACACACAATCCAGAGTAAGGGTCCTCAATTCTGAGAATTTCTGTTGGCAGGATTTGCCCCCCTAACTCTGGGAATTACTATTAACAGGAATCTCAGGGAAAGGAAGGGGTGACTGGGTTCTCAGGGATGTTTGGTTCGGATAGTTACTGCGCTCTCTGAGAAGGATAGGGAGAAGTAAAAATGTCGTTATGCTGGAGTGCTTGTGAAATTGACTTTGCTGCAAAATGGAGTTTTAACAAGTAATTACAAAATAGAATCATCTACTTCATGTTAATTGTCTTCAACTTCAAGTTGAACTTGCATTTGAGCAGTTGATGGTCTATTCTACAATCAGCTACTGGCCTTGTTTTGGCAGAAGATACTGAGTTTTTCCATTGCCTCTTACCACAGATGAAGTCAATCTGATTCCTGTGTATTCCATCTGGCAAAGTTAATGTGTATAGCTGCTGTTTGTGTTGTTGATAAAAGGTATCTGTAATGAATAAGTCATTCGTCTTGCAAAATTCTACCATATGATCTCCAGCACTCTTTCTGTCACCAAGGCCAAATTTTCCAACTACTGGTGATTCTTCTTTGTTTCCAACTTTTGCATTCCAGTCACCAGTGTTAATTAACACATCTTGATTTCATGTTCAGTCAATTTCAGACTGCAGAAATTGACACAAATCTTCAATTTCCTCATCTTTGGCTTTGGTGGTTGATGCATAAATTTGAATAATAGTCGTATTAATTGGTCTTCCTTGTAGGCATATGGATATTATCCTATCACTGACAGCATGTATTTCAGGACAGATTTTGAAATATCCTATGTGATGATGAATGACATCTCATTCCTCTGCAAATTGTCATTCCCGGCATAGTAGACCATATGGTTATCTGACTCAAAATGTCCAAAACTCACTGATGCCTGGGATATCAATCTTTATGCCTTCCATTTCATTTTTGACAGCTTCTAATTTTCCTAGAGTCATACTTCATGCATTCCACGTTCTGTTTATTAATTGATGTTTGAAGCTGTTTCTCTTCAATTTGAGTCATGTCCCATCAGCCAATGGAGGTCTTGAAAGCTTTACTTTACCCATATCAGTAAGATTGGTTCTATGCTGATGATGATGCACTTTCCCAGTCCTATTTTGAGAGCCTTACAACCTAAGTGGCTTGTCCTCCTGCATTGTATCCAACAGTATTTGTCTGGGCTATTCATATAGTTGTCTAGTAATGTAACCAACAGTGTTTCTCTGCTATTCATAAAGTTTTCACCAGCCAATTATTTGAGAAGTGTATATGACTCAGTTTGCAAGCCATGCTAAAACCTGTGCACCAAGTGCAACCCCACTGGCATTTGAAACTCTGGTGGCACAGCCTCAAGCCTCACAGCATGAAAAACCAACAGACAAATTTGTCTCCCTTAGCTGTTTGAAACCTCTCCATCCTCCCCTTACCAGGATCCCTGCCGCTTGCTCACTCTGTCCAGGACTCCCTAGCTTTCCTTTCCTTTTCCCTTAGCATTTTTTGCTGCTTGGGGGTTGGAGCCTGGGTCCCTCCCCTTACCTGGATCCCTCAGCCACTTTGTCTCCCTCTCTTGGATGCCCTGGCTTTTCTTTCCTTTCCCCTCTGCTTTTCAAACTGCTTTGGGGTTGGGACCCTGGGTCTCTTCCCTTACGTGGATCTCTCTGCCACTCTGTCTTGGATGCCTCAGCTTTCCTTTCCTTTCTCCTCCGCTTTTCATGCCTCCTGAAGGTTGGAGCATGGGTCCCTCCCCTTTGCCTCTGCTGCTTGCTTGTTCTGTCCTGGATGTACCAGCTTTTCTTTCCTTTTCCCTCCACTTTTCCTACTGCTTGGGGGTTGGGGCCTGGGTGCCTCCCCTTACCTGGAGCCCTCTGCCACTTCCTTGCTCTGTCCTGGACACCTTAGTAGCCTTTAACACAAAAGCACAGTGTGCTTAAGTGAATTACATTCAACCATGTAAAACTGTTTCAAACTTCAGGAATACATTAATATAGTTAACCATATTAATAGACCAAATAAAAAAAAAATACATGCAATCTCCTTACCTGTAAACAGTCTTTGAACCAATGCAACTTTCATTTGAGGTTAAATTTAAAGAAATGAAAATAATTGGACAATTTTTAAATATAATATAATATGGATATTTATATAATGATACAACAATAAAAAATATCATCCTTTAAGTCAAGAATAATCCTGGGATATTCCTTTTATTACTATTACTACTCTTTGTTATAGTTGCTTGGAGGAGCTAAGGTATCCCTGGGTGGTGCAAAGGGTTGCTAACCAAAAAGTTGGTGTGCGGTTCATGTCTACTCAGAGTCTTCTTGAAAGAGAGATCAGAAAATCTACTTCCAAGAAAATCAACCATTGAAAACCCTTGGGGGAGAGAGATATTTATCTCACAGAAATGGCTCACACAGTTGTATTGTTGTTGTTCGCTGCCAATGAGTCAACTTTGACTCACAGCAACCCTATCTACAACACTGCCCAATCATGAGCCATCCTCACAATCCTTGCTATAGATACTTGAGCCCATCATTGCAGCCACTGTGTCAATCCATCTTGTTGAGAGTTTCCCCTTTTGTGCTGACCCTCTACGTTAAGAATCATGATATCGCACTCCAGAGAATGGTGCCTTCTGAAAACATGACCAAACTAGATGAGACAAAGTTGGGCCACCCTTGCTTCTAAGGAGCATTCCAGCTGTACTTCCTCCAGGATAGATTTGTTCATTGTTCTGGCAGTCCGTGGTATTTTCAAATTCTTTTTCAACACCATAATTCGAAGTCATCAACTCTTCTTCAGTCTTCCTTAGTCATTGTTCATCTTTCACATGCATATGAGGCAATTAAAAATACAATGGCTTGGATTTGGTACACCTTAGTTTTCAAAGTGACATCTTTGTTTCTTTACACTTTAAAGAGTTCTTTTGCAGCAGATATTCCCAGTGCAATACAACATTGGATTTCTTAACTGCTGCTTCCATGGGTATTGACTGTGGATTCAAGTAAAAGGAAATCCCTGACAACTTCAACCTTTTCTCCATTTATCATGATGTTGCTTATTGGCTCAGTTGTGAGTATATTTGTTTCCTTTATGTTAAGTATACTCCATACAAAGACAGTAGTCTTTGATCTTTATAAATGAGTGCTTCAAATCATCTTCATTTTCAGCAAGAGAGCTTGTGGGGGGAAATAAAAAGGCTTCTGTCATCTGCATATTGAAAGTTTTTAGTGTGTCTTCTGCCAGTCATGATGCTGTGTTCTTCTTCATATAGTCCAGCTTCTTAGATTATTTGCTTAGCATACAGACTGAATAAGTATGGTGAAAGGATACAACTCTGACCCACCTTTCTTGATTTTAAACCATGCAGTGTTCCCTTGTTCTGTCCAAACTACAGCCTCTTAGGCTATGCACAGGTTCCTCATGAGCACAATTAAGTGTTCCAGAATTCCCATTCTTTGCAATGTTATCAATAATCTGTTATGATCCACACAGTCATACATCTCTGCATAGTCAATAAAATACAGATAAACACCTTTCTGACATTTTTTACTTTCAGCTAAGATCCATTTGACATCAGCCATGATATGTCTCATTCCACATCCTCTTCTAAATCTGGCTTGAATTCCTGGACATTCCCTGTCAATATATTGCTGCAACCATTTTTTGAGTTATCATCAGCAAAATTTTACTTCATGCCATTGTAAAGACTGACAAGTCCCAAGTCCATGGATCAGAGGTCAGGCTAGAGTCTTCTTCTGACTCACATAGAAGTAGGGGCTAATGAACCTAAGGTCAGCAGGCAATACCACAGGCTTCTGGCTTCAAAGGCTGACAAATTCAAAATCAGCAGGTAAGATGACAGGCTATGGCTCACAGGGTGCAAGGCAACAATCCAAAGATCAGCACGCAATATTGCAGGCTGCTGATTCATGTCCAAGAACTGGAGTTCAGATGATGAGCCAGATGTAGGATTCAGATCAAGTAAAAAGCCACAAAGCTTTGCCAAGATAGTCATATATATTGGAAGTAGGCCACATCCCTGAGGAATTCCCCTTTCAATTGAATGGCTGCTCAAAGCAGATCTCCTCATGGAACTGATTACATTATATATGGTGTTGTCATTGGGGATCACTATTTCATAAGTGCTAAATCACTGAGAATCATGGCCATGCCAAGTTGAAACACATGTTAACTATCACACCAAGTATGATTTGAACTTAGTTTGAATTCAATTTGTATATGTTAAATATATGAACCTATGAAGAAGATTAAGTTTAAGAGTCAAAAAAGTGAGAGTCTATGATCTTATTTAAAAGCAAATGAGATTATAAGTTAAGTTTTCTCTGTCCTCATCATTTTATAGGTACAAATCAGACCATGTTTGCAATATGATTCAAATTTTACTGGCCCTTTTACCCAATTGTGTTATCCACACACAATTCTTGAAATGGAGAACCTACTGCCAGTATTTTTGGAAAATTTTGACATCATGTGTAAAGAATCATTTCATATTTGCAAAAAGGTCATAGGGAAGGCATCTTCTAACCTCCTCTAACTTCACAAAGGGCAGAGAAAATCACCATCAGCAGACAAAAGCCTATTCCTACAAAGTGAAGGTCAGACATGTGGTTATCATCCAACCTTTTGCCAATTCTGACAATAGCCATCCTTCCCACGGCATTCTCTACTTCTTTCCTGGGTTCGTTAATTCATTGCATTTTCAGCACAGAACTCTCACAAAATGCTCAAGATTATGGAGTTTATTAGAGAAGAAACAGGTCAGGGTCAGGAACATTCGGGATACCATTTTTTGATCAGCACAGCTTCTTCTCAGCCATGTTGCCGACATGCTTTTCTTTGGTCCTCTGTCCTGCTCAAGCCAGTATTATAAAGCTCTTCTGGCTTTGCAAAATAGGTGCTCAAATACTAGTATGCCTCCTTCCTGAAGACACTCAACTTTCTTGTTCCATGGGCCATGAAGTCCGCTGCTCTGTCTCTTGGTTCTGCTGACTCTTCTGCCTCTGTCTCTCATTATTAGCAAACTAGCCAACCCCCTTGGTGAACCACAAGACATCTCACATTTATATAGTCCCACTAGTCATTTGGAGGTAGTTACAAAGACTATGCTTAGAAGAACCTTACCAAGTATATTACTGCACTGTATATTTTCATCTGAATCCTAGTTCTAGCTTTTATTCCATGTATGAGTGATGGGTGAAGAAGTGGGGGATAGAGTAAAATTTCATATCAGATGAAAAGAATTTCATACTGAAATAGAAGCTCAAAATATGAATATGAAAGAATAAACTGTACATAGCCATTTGAGATACATTGTAAAAAAAGTTAAAATAACAGTGTATTCCATCAAAGATAAAAATAAACAAAAAAGTAAAAATTAAAGAATGGATGTCAAATGTTTGTATTTTTCTTATTGAAATAATAGTCTGTGGATATCAGAGAGATAAGTGAGTTTTAAAGAATTATAAAACATTACTTAGCCATTTGAGATATATAGCAAAAAAAAAAAAAAAAGGTTAAAATAGCAGTGTAGTCCATCAAAGATAAAAATAAGCAAAGAGTAAAAATTGAAGAATGGATTTCGAACTTTTGTATTTTTCTTTTGAAATAATAGTCTGTGGATATCAGAGAGTGAGTGAGTTTTAAAGAATTAAAAGAATTATAAAATATTACTTAACTTTAATCCTATACTAATTTAATTCGATGTGTTTGATTTGCTCTTTTGGTTTGCTTTTAGAAGTGCAATCTTTTGGATCAAACTTATAATGTTACCTCTTCTCATTAACTGATAAATAACCATGCAAATAAGACATGCTTGAGAAGCATTGTGGAGTGGTGGTTGCTAGTGTGGATATGGTGACAGAAAGCCTTGGTTCAAATTCTGACTCTGACATTTAATGACTGTACGAGTATCACTGTTCAAGCTACTTGACTGCCTTGTGTCTCATTTTCATCATCTTAAATTATAGATAATAAAATTTTCTCTTCATTGAGTACCATGACAATTAAACATGACACTGCATATAAAACATTTAAATGCACTCCCTAGCAGATAATCAGGTAAGTGCTCAGCAAGTGCATTTCCTGTGAGTTTGATGCTGTCCCATATGACACACTTCTTCAACCAATATCCTTGGAAAAAGCAAAATTACTATGGCAGAAAGAGTAAGTTACTGTATGGTGACAATACTCCAATAAAATGAACATAGAAAGAATGTTCTTAATATCTTTCCAGTTGGTTTTGAAAAGAAATATATAGTATGAAAAAAAAATAAAACCACAATATTTTTGTAAGAAGAATATAAAGAAAGGCATTTGCAATTCCACTACCCTATTAAATTGACTGGAAAATTCTAAATTCATATTTTACAGATTCAAGAATGAAAACTAAAGACTGCATATAGGAAGTATGAGATACATTAGAAATCTGAAAGTTCTGCATAGTATCACCTCACATTAAGCTATGTTGTTGTTGTTATGTGCCATGGAATCGGACCTGACTCATAGTGACCCTTCCTTGGGTTTCTGAGGCAGTATCACTATGGAAGTAGATTGCCTAACCTTCCTTCTGAGGAGTGGCTGGTGGGTTCGAACCACCAGCCTTCTGGTTAGCAGTCAAATGCCTTAAGCACTATGCTACTAGAGCTATGTTGTTATTGTTGTTGTTGTTGCTATGTGCCGTTGAGTCGGACCCAACTCATAGCCACCCATTTTTGGGTTGCCGAGGCAGTATCACTACGGAAGTAGATTGCCCAACCTTCCTTCCGAGGAGTGGCTGGTGGGTTTGAACTGCCAGCCTTCTGGTTAGCAGTCAAGTGCCTTAGGCACTATGCTACCAGAGTGGTGGCATAATTATATACAAGGTCCCTATGAATTGGAATTGATTCAATGAAAATGGGTTTGTGTGTGTGTGTGTGTGTGTGTGTGTGTGGCATAATTGGTAAAGGTGAGCAGGACACGTATGTTTGATTCAAGGACATCTTGCCTGATTAGAGTTTTGAATTTTTCTTTGTTTTTCTATAAAGATTTATGAGAGAAAATGGCTGTGTTAGTCCATGAATAAGAAATAAAGTATTATTCCTGACCATGAAAGAAGATTTAAGTCATTTGATTGTTACAGAAATATTTAGGTAAATAATTTTAATTAAAACAAATGGGAGGTTATTACAGGAGACAATTTAGAAACTTTTATAGAAAGTGATTTTATGTACTTAGTGTTTAAATGAAAATATGTTTATAATGTTGTTTGTTGTCTTAACATGAAATTTGGCACTATACTATTTAACTAAATTTCTATAAAAATGACCAACTTATTTAACATTGTTTTAGATTATTATAAATGTGTAAAAGGCATTAGTTAAAAAACAAAGCAAAAACATATCCAGCTTTGTTTTTATTAACATAACTCTGATCTAATCCTATCTTAAATCATCGCAGTGAACACTTGAAGGGAACTAAACTATACAAAAAGAGTAATAATAAATTATTTCAACTCTGGTAGCATAGTGCCTAAGGCACTTGACTGTTAACCAGAAGGCTGGCAGTTCAAACCCACCAGCCACTCCTTAGATGGAAGGTTGGGCAATCTACTTCTGTAGTGATACCGCCTCGGAAACCCAAGAAGGGGTCACTATGAGTTGGGTCTGACTCAACGGCACGTAACAACAACAATTACTTTTAATCCATAACATTACTCAGAAAACTTTTTTTTTTTTTAACTCAGAAGAATTTTTCTTTTTAAGGGAAAGAAAAAAAAGCTTACCTTTTTTTCTTTACTCAGAAAAATCTTTTTTGTGAGAAGATATAACTGAACAATCAATGCCTCATGGCTTTAAAAAGGTTATTCAATCCTTTTCAAGTCATTTGGTAAAGAACACTTTTAAATAGCAATGACACTCTCCAATTTCTAGAGATGGACCTATGGATTGCTCAACTTAAAGACCTCAGTTACTGGACAGGAAATCAACTTCCAGGGCTATAGCTTCCCTTTATCATATATAATGTAATGGAAGCAAATAATGCATCTTAAATTCATATAGTTATAATCTCAGCTATGTGACTTTGGGTCTTAGGGCAAGTTAACATCTCTGATTGCCCTCTTTCAAAATACTGCAGATTATGCAATATGATATGAACATTGCTCTGTGGAATAGCAATAATATAATGAAAGTGTGATATACCTTGGGGAAAAAAAGTCAGTTCTCAATAACAAAATAAGTATCAAGTGTTATTATTATAGAACTTCTAGCTATGGGTCGGGGCCGACTCGATGGCACATAACAACAACAACAAGTATAGCACAGTAGATATTGTCAAATGCATGCTTTATAATTAAACACAGAATTTCTTATTTTTTATTTTTATTTTTTTTATTGTGATTTGGGTGAAGATTTACAGAGCAAATTCACTTTCCATACAGCAGTTCACATATACTTTGTCTCATGTCATTGACCACAGTTTACCACAATGCAACAGCTCCCCTCCCACTTCCTCCCCATAGTTATCTCTTCCCAGTGTCCATCCCTCCATACACTCCTGTCCCCTGAGCTGTCTCCCTGTGCATAAGCACCCCTTCTTTCTCCCATGATTGTTCTCTCCAAGGAGTGTATGTACTTGAGGTAAATGTTCAACTCATATGCCTGTATTTTGTTTGGCTGGAAACCACAGGTGTGGGTTCAATTCCTGAAGGGAGGGAAGCTAGGGGCTATAGTCTCAGGGGTTCCACCAGGCTCTATCAGACCTTTTTTTTTTTTTTTTTTTCTCCAAATGATTTTGAGTTTTGTTCCACATTGTTCTCCCTCTCTATCAAGGATCTCCTACATAGATCCCCTTCCAAGTGGATGACTGTGGTAGCCGGGCACCATCTAGTTCTTCTGGTCTCATAGTTGTATAGGCTACAGATCGGATGGTGTACCAGTCATTAGGACTAATTGTTTCCATGAATTTTGGTTTTGTTTATTCTTCTTTGCTCTGGATGAGGAGAGACCCATCGTTGCATCTAGATGGCAGCTTGCTAGCTTTTAAGATCCCAGTCACTACTCGCCAAATAGGAGGTAAAACAATGTTTTGTATCGTATGTTATGCCAGTGGAGCTTGATGTCCCCTGTGACTATGGTTCCAAGCCTGCAGGTTCAACTACTCAGTCCCTCTGGGTAGCAAACAGTGACCACAACCTTGCCCCTTGTCAGCTCTTCTATACACCTGGGAATTCAGATCATTCACATAAACTTATAGGACCATTGTCTGCCAACCTTATATATGTTCTTCAATACACTCCCCATTACATAGACATACCTAATCATTTAGCCTGTCCACCCATCTATAGTATTCCATTGTGTGTATGTACCATAGTTTGGTTATCCATTCCTCAGTTGATGGACACCTAGGTTGTTTCCATCTTTTGGCTGTTGTAAATAGTGCTGCGATGAACATGGGTGTGCATATATCTGTTCTTGTCATGGCTCTCACTTCTTTAGGGTATATACCTAGTAATGGAATGGCTGGGTCAAATGGTATTTCTAGAATTTCTTATTTTTTCTTAAGTAAAGCATAATTCTTCCAATTATAGAGATATAACATGTAGAATACAGGAGCCCTGTTGCACAATGGTTAAGTATTTGGTTGTTAACTGACCAGTTGATGGTTCAAACCACCAGCAACTACATGGGAGAAAGACAGAGTAGGCTGCTTCCACAAACATTAAAGCATTGGAAATCCTATGTTGATGTTCTATTCTGTCCTCTAGGGTTACTCTGAGTTGGAATTGACTCAATGGAAACAGGTTTTGTTTTCAGTATGTCTAGAATGCATTCTCCTTATAGTAGACTCATTTATTACAGTTTTACTGCTAGCATCAATTACCTTTGAAACGTGAAATAGCAGAGTAGTAGTTTCTTGCTCCCATAGGAAACCATTCCCATAGAGAATGCCTTAGGAGATTAGTTGATGGAGCCTTCAAATGATAGCATGGAATAAAAAGAAAGACATGGGTTTGGGGAACAATTAGTAATTCCTGGTGAGTTAGCTATACTTGATTTAAATCCTCATTTCTTTGCTTAATGTCTGTGGGGCTTAAAATGTTATTTATCTTCTTTGAATCCCTATTTAATGAAAATGGAAACTAATAAAACTTATCTCACAAGGTTATTATTGTGGCTCAGATTGAAAGGCACACAGAGTAAAGTCTGACATATTGTAAGCAATGCGATATGTTGAGTAAATCCATTACTTTTTTTTTTTTTTTTTGCCATAGTAGCCAATTTGTTGTTGTTTTGTGCTAATGAGTCAATTCTGACTCATAGTGACCCTATAGGACAGAGTGGAACTGCCCAATAGGCTTTCCTAGGCTGTAACCTGTATAGGAACAGATTGCCAGGTTTTGATTCAGAGGAGCACTAGTGAATTCAAACTGCTGACATGTCAGCTAGCAATTGAATATTTTAACCATTAGTAAATATGCAGTACATGCTACTTCTCTCCATTCTTTCTCTGACATTAGCAAATTTTGATGGTAAGACTGTCTGTAACAGTAATTCATAATATTTTGAATTTGTTCTTACAGAGCTGTGCTTTTTATTTTTTTTTTCTTCTTTTTAAAATCTGTTAATTTTTCTGTAATGAAGAAAAAGTCAGTAAATACCACACTGTGCCTTCACACCAGAGTTTCTTAAAAAAAAAAAAAAAAAAAAAACCTGTTTTTATTGAAGTTGTGAAAATAGAACTTTGGCCACAACAAACACAATAAAGTGACTTATGAGAAACTACTAGGATTATTAATCCATTAAGTAAACTGTCTACTTCATGACCATAATGATGATTAAAGAGCTCTTGAACATATTGAACAAATATTATTAAGCAATTTCTATGTTCCTGGCACTGTGGCAGGCTCAGCAGATGCATATGTGCACAATATATTTCCTGCCTTCAAGGGGCTACAAGATCTGGACTTGTGATTTAAGGGGTTAGAGAATTACTTATTATGCCAGATTTAGCTTATGACTCTCATGCTTAGATGTTGTGCTGACATGACTAAACTACAAAACAAATTGGCAATCTATCTCAATCATAGAACCTCAGTTGGCTTATTAATAAGGTGTCCAGTTCTTTTTTCAATAAACTATTTTCTAGATGAATTCATCTGTTTTAGATGGCCTATGCTATAAATACAATAAAATTTGCTAATCAAAGGATGTGCTTTTTGCCACAAGATAGAGTTCTGCCTAATCCTATTTATAGTTATATAGACCAGTAACTCTACAAATAGTGCATGAGTAATTAGTTTCACTTAAAGGTTACTCTTGATTATGCTTCAGAAATAAGTAGCATCGAAATCTTAGTGTTATAAAATCTTGCTCAAGTTACATGCCCATTGAATGTTAGTGGAGATGGTTCTCTATTTTATGTTGTTTTCACCACAGAATCCAACCTGATGGAGGATTCACTGTCTAAACAAGTCATAAAAGCACTGGTTATTTGGGAAGGCAAAAAAGAAGTTGAAAAATCACTCACCACTTTTCAAATTATTTTGTCTAGAAATGTCATGCATCACTGCTACTGTCATTTTATTTAAGTCGAGTCACATGGTCTCACATAATTTCATAGGGGGAGCAGATGTGCTGTCTGACTGTGCATTCAATAGAAGAACTATGCATTCTTCCATTGATAGGTACTTAGTTGGTTTCCATTTCTTTGTTATTGTGAATAATGCTGCAATAAACCTGGGTGTGGATATATCTACTCATGTCCCAGCTCTCATTTCTCTAGGATATATATATATATACCTACAAGTGGGATTGCAGAATCAAATAGTATTTATATTTCCAACTTTTTAAGAAAGTGACATATCATTTTCCACAGTGGTTTTACCATTTTATTTTCCCACCAGCAATGTATGAGCATTCTAATCTCTCCATATCTTCACCAGCATTTGTTGTTTTCTGACTACTTTCCAAACTTTGCTATTATTGCTAGGGTGAGATGATAACTCATTACTGTTTTCATTCACATCTATTTAATGGTTAAAACAACCAACTACCATTGAATCAATTCTGACTTATAGTGACCCTATAGGACAGAGTGGAACTGACCCACAGGGTTTCCAAAGTTGTACATCTTTGCAGAAGCAGACTGCCTCATCTTCTTCCACACAGTCTCAGGTGAATTCAAACCGCTGACCTTTCAGTTGATAGCCAAATGTCTTAACCTTTGTGCCACCAGAACTCTTAATGTTTATGAGGAAGACTTATTAACAACCTGTGATATTCAGATGACACAACTTTGCTTGCTGAAAGTGAAGAAGATTTGAATAACTCACTGGTGAAGACTACAACCTTCAGTGTGGATTATACCTCAACATAAAGAAAACAAAAAACCCTCACAATAGGACCAATAAGCAACATCATAATAAATGGGGAAAAGATTGAAATTGTCAAGAATTTCATTTTACTTGGATCCACAATCAAACTCCATGAAAGCAGCAGTCAAAAAATCAAATGATGTATTGCACTGGGAAAATCTGCTGCAAAAGACCTCTTTAAAATATTTAAGTGCAGAGATGTCACTTTGAAGACTTCTGCATGCCTTTCTCAAACCACGGTATTTTCAATAGTTTCATACACTTGTGAAAGCTAAACAATGAATAAGGAAGAATGCAGAAGAACTGATGCATTTGAACTCTTGTCTTGGCAAAGAATACTGAAGATACCATGGACTTACAGATGAATGAACAAATCTGTCTGGGAGAAAGTAGAGCTGAAATGCTCCTTAGAAGGGAGAGTGGCCAGATTTTTTCTCTTATCATTTAAGAAGGGACTGTTCTCATCATGCTTTGTGAAGTAGAGTGCCAGTGAGACGGACTGACACAGTGACTGTGATGATGGACTCAAATATGACAATGATTGTGAGGACGGTGTTAGACTAGGCAGTGTCTCATTCTGTTGTACATAGGGTTACTGTGATTTGGAACTGACTGAACTGCACCTACAAACAACAAAATGGCTAAACGTTGTGAGCATTTCTGCATGTGACTGTTAATCACCTGAATGTCTTCTTTAGTGAAGTGTCTATTTCTGTCCATTTTCCAGTTATTAATTAGGTTGTTTGTCTTTTTGTTGTTGAGGTGTTGAAGCTTTTTATAAATTTTAGAGATTAGTCCCTTGTAAGATATGTGGCTGTCATTTTTCCCCCCAATCTGTAGCTTCTCTTTTCACTCTTTTGATGCATGTAAGTATTTACTTTTTAGTACGTGCCCAGTTTATCTTCTACTGTTTGTCCTTTTTTTGATTATGTTTGATACACAAAAGAGAATACTATAAAATGTTAAAGAATGACAAAAAATCCACACAGCACAGAATGTGGATGAACCTGGAAGACATTATGCTGAATGAAGTAAATCAATCACAAAAGGACAAATATTGCATGAATCCACTATTATTAAAAGTCAAGGAAAGTTTTACACACAGAAAGAAACATGCTTTGATGGTTAACAAGAATGGGAGAAGAAGGGAGAGAATATCACTAAATAGATAATAGACACATTTTATTTTGGGTGAAGGGACAGACAATATACTTAAAGGGATGTATAGTCAGCACACTATCACTAAGGAAATGGAAGGCATGTGGAAGTGGACAAGAGTTACAGACAACAAAAAGAAATGCTATTACACACACAATTATGCATTATCAGTAACAACAAACAATGATCTACCAGTCGGTACATAGGCAGACAGGTAAGCTGAACAGGTGAGGATAGATGAAGGAGACAACACTCATGACCATCCATTGGTTTGGCAGAGGATGTTTGTGCATATGTATATGTATGTGTTATAAATATATCCTGTATATGGTACAGTAACCTGGAGACAAATTATGAAAACTTATCAGCCATAACAAAACACCATGAGATAATAAATCACTGGGTTTGCAGGCTTAAGACCACAGTCTCAGGGCACAGCTAATTCAACTGGCATAGCATAATTTACAAAGACAGTATTCTATATCCTACTCTGGTAAGTAGTGACTGAGATCTTAAAAACTACCAAATGGCCATCTAGATCTAAGGTGCAAAATTGGTCTCCCTTCACATGAAACAAAGAAGAGTTAAGAGTTTTCAAAGATACATGGAAACAAATAGGCCAAACTAATGGACCATGCAAACCTCACCTTCTAGACCCTAAGACCAGAGCTAGATGGTGCCTGGCTATCATGATCAATCACTCTGAAAAGGATAACAACAGAAGGTCCCATAGAGTAGAAGAAATTGTGGAACAAAACTCAAAATCATAAAAAAGACCAGACTTATTGATCTTAGAGAAACTGATGGAACCCTGAACAATGTAGCCCTTATTTATCCTTCAAATCTTGAACTGAACTCACCCCAGTGTCTCATCTTTAAGTCCAGCCATAGACAGACCTATAAGATGAACAATAACATTAGAGGGGTATAAGTCTTTAGACTATTCAGCTATATAAGGTCAAAAGAGTAGCTTTTGTCCTGGGATTAAAGTTCAGAAGGAAGGAAAGGATGGGAGAGAAGGACAGACAGAAACAGAAAACACAGGGAGGAAGTGGGAAGACTGATGTTTTATTGTAGGGATTACAATTGATGTCAAGAAACAAAATGTGTGTGATGTGTTGAATGTGAATTCAATTTACTCTGTCAATTTTCAATGAAATTACAATAAAAAGTTAAAAATAATAATAATAATAATAATAATAACTGTAAACATTAGCTGTTGTTATTGTTAGGTGCAATTGCGTTGATATCAAGACATGGTTGCTGATTAGAACTGCTCTGTAGAGATTCATGACTTTGGCTTTTGGAAGTAATTTGGTAGGTCTTAGTTCTTAAGTGTCTCTGGGTGGATTTGAACCACCAAACTTTCATTTAGTAGTCCAGTGCTTAACCCTTTGTATGTCCCAGGGAATCTTGTAAATATTCATAAAATATCTTTATGAATGCCATTGATTTTTTAAAATCTATATTCACCAAAGACTATCTATATATATATTTGATTGAGACAAATAGGAATTGTCAAATATAAGTTACAATGATTACAGCTAAAATCTAAGCATACTGTCTAACATCTTCACTTTATAAGAAATGTTATTTTTAAGAGAATTGATTTCCCAATGTCCCAAGTTTTGGAAACATTTCTTGCTTACCTTTTTGGTAATACTTGGTTCTTACCCACCAGCCACTCCTCCAAAGGAAGGTTGGGCAATCAACTTTCGTAGTGATACCAACTCAGAAACACAAGGAGGGGTTGTCATGAGTTGGATCTGACTCGATGGCAGTGCACTTTTGCTGTTGTTGTTGTTGTTGTTGTGTCAGTAACTCAAGCCTTCCCATGTTGATCTAATTTTCTTTTATGCTGAAGTCACCTTTCTCTTAGACACAAAGAGAAAGCTGAGCTAAGGGGAATTACATTTCTTGGTTTCCTAAAGAAATAGTCTCTGGGTTTGATAGAGGATAGATAGGGAGTCCAATCCTGAGACGTGCTCACCTTCAGTTGAGATGCATCTGCTTGGAGCCCTTCTTTAAACATCATCAACTACATATACTCCTGCTAAGGATCAGTCCTAAGAGAAAAGCACCATTTATGCCTGAGACTTTCTCCAAGAACTTGGAGTTTAGATGGCAAAACCTCAAAGAATCTGGTTAGTTTATTCAAAACATGAGAGCAGAAGGTGATATATACAACTATTCCTTAACATGACCTTTATTGTAGCCGTTATGCCATCATGTTGCAATAGTTAATTTACACGTCCGTCTCTTCTGTCTGGATTCAAATTCTTGCTCTGACAGTTACTAGCTGTGTGATCCTGGGTGAGAGAGTTAACTTTTCCATGCCTCATTTTCTATAAAAGATAATATTGGTCTGTTTTTCTAATGAAAACCACCTTTACATTTCTCTGGAGGAATTATTATAAATTCTGTTGGAAAAATATAAAATTGTTATTTATAAATTATATTTAT
>NW_006922208.1:505529-556468 GCF_000298275.1 Orycteropus afer afer
ATATTTTTATACTGAGATTTATATTGCCCTCCCTTAAATTTTGTTGACTTGTACTAGATGCCAGGAAGGACTTCTGCAAGTATTATGCAAGTGAAATTGTTTATTTTTGTAATTTTCTAGCCCCAAGATTGAGTGCTATTATTTTCCATATGATTCAAAGATGGATCCTGATATGTGTCAAATAAGGTAGGCCATGATTTTCAATGGTTTGACAATTATATATGATACAATCATGCCGCATGATGTGTTCTAATGTGATCAGCTAATTTTTGTAAGAGAATTACCCAGTTCACAGACTCAATATGATGGAAGCTGAGTTTGCCTGGGGTGTGGCCTGAATCATCTTTTATTTTACAAGAGATAAAAGGATGGAGAAGTGAACAAAGAAGGGATCCCAGTACCTTCAAGAAAGAAGAGCTGAAATGGAGCCTGTCCTTTGGACCAGGGACCCTGTGCTGAGAACTTCCTAGACCCAGAGGAAGAATGATGCAAAGACACATAGAGATCTCCTAGGAATTCCAGGCCTAAAGATGTTGAATGGAGAGAAAGACCTTCCTCCAGATTTGGCAGAGATACAAAGCCTTCCCCTAGAGCTCATTAATTCAAATTTCTAGCCTCCTAAACTGTGAGAGAATCATTTTTTTCTGTTAAAGCCAACCACATGTGGCATTTCTATTATAGTGGCACTAGATAATTAAGAGAGAATGTGGTACCAAGAGTAGGGTGCTGGTGTAACATACACCCAAATGTGTATGTGGGACACATTTGGGTGTATGTGGGAGCTATTTTGGAATTGGGTAATGAGTAGTAGTTGTTGTTAGGTGCCATTAAGTCCATCCAAATCATAGAAATCCTATGTACAAAAGAGTGAAGCATTGTCCAGTCCTGTGCCAACCACACAATCCTTGCTCTACCTGAGCCCATCATTGCAGTCACTGTGTCAATCCATCTCATTGAGGACATTCCTCTTTTTCTTTGACCCTACACTTTACCAAGCATGATCTCCTTCTCCAGGGAAAGGTCCCTTCTGACAATATGACCAAAGTCACCTACTTTGGTCATGAAATCTGGCCATTTTCACTTCTAAGAAGCATTCTGGATGCACTTCTTCCAGGACAGATTTGTAAGTTCTTCTGACAGTCAATGGTACTTTCAGTATTCTTTGCCAACACCAACACAAAAACATCAACTCTTCTTCAGTCTTCCTTATTCATTGTCCAGCTTTCACATGCATATGAGGTGACTGAATACACCATGGCTTGGGTGACACAGCTTAGTCTTCAAAGGAACAACTTTTCTCTCCAGCACCTTAAAGAGGTCTTTTGCAGCAGATTTGCCCAATATATCATCTGATTTCTTGAGTGCTGCTACTTTTGGTGTTGATTGTGGAACCAAGTAATATGAAATCTTTGACAACTTCAAACTTGTCCATTATCATGATACTACTTATTGGTCCAGATGTGAGAATTTTCATTTTCTTTTTGTTGAGATGTAATCCATACTGCAGACTGTAGTCTTTACAGTAAGTACTTCAAGTCATCTTCCTTTTCCGCAAGAAAAGTGTTGTCTGCATATCACAAGTTATTACAGAATCTTCCTTCAATCACGATGTCATGCTCTTCCTCATATAATCCAGTTTCTCAGATTATTTGTTCTGCATAAAGATTAAGTAAGTATGGTGAAAAGATACAACCTTGACACACTCCCTTCCTGATTTTAAATCATGCAGTATTTCCTTGTTCTGTTCAAATGATCTGTCTATGTACAGGTTCCTCATGAGTATAAGTAAGTGTTCTGGAATTCCCATTTTTATTATTCTTATCCCTAATTTGTTATGATCCACACAGTTGAATGCTTTTTCATAGTCAATAAAGCACAAATAAACACCTCTCTGGTATTCTTTACTTTCAGCCAAGATCCATCTGACATAAGCCATGATATCTCTCGATATCTCTCTTTCCACATCCTCTTCTGAATCCATCTTGCATTTCCAGTTCACAATATATTGCAGCAACTGTTTTTAATTATCTTTAGCAAGAGTTTACTTGCATGTGGCATTAATGATATTGTTCGATGATTTCCACATTCCGTTGGATCACTTTATTTGGAATGGGTACAAATATGGATCTCTTCCAGTCAGTTGACCAGGTAGACGTCTTCCAAATGTCTTGGCATAGAGTGAGTGCCTCCAGCATGGTGTCCATTTGTTGAAAGATCTCAATGGATATTCCGTCAATTCCGGGAGCCTTGTTCTTTGCCAATTCCTTCAGTGCAGCTTCGGTTTCTTCCTTCAATACCATTGGTTCTTGATCATATGCCACCTCCTGAAATGGATGAACATTGACCAATTCTTTTTGGTACAGTGACTCTGTGTATTCCTTCCATTTTCCTTTGATGTTTCCTACATCATTCAATATTTTAACCATAGAATCTTTCAATATTGCAACTCAAGGCTTGAATTTTTTTTTTTTTTTTTTTTTTCAGTTCTTCCAGCTTGAGAAATGTTGAACATGTTCTTCCCTGTTGGCTATCTAACTCTAGGTCTTTGCATAGTTCATTATATTAATTTACTTTGTTTTCTCATGCTGCTCTTTGAAATCTTTCTTCAGCTCTTTAATCTTCTCATTTATTCCATTTCCTTTAACTATTGTCCATTTGAGAGCAAGTTTCAGAATCTCTTCTGACACCCATTTTGGTCTTTCTTCCTTTTCTGTCTTTTTAATGTTTTAATGACTTTTTGCTTCTTCATGGATGATGTTCTTGATGTTATCACACAATTCCTCCAGTTTTTAGTCATTGGAATGCACCAAATCTTTTCTTTACATGGTCTCCAAATTCAGAGGGGATATATTCAAGGTCATATTTTGGCTCTTGTGGACTTGTTTTGATTGTCTTCTGCTTCAACTTGAACTTACATATGAGCTGTTGATCCACACAGTCGAATGCTTATATTCCACCGTCAGCTCCTGGTCATGTTTTGGCTGAAGATATTGAGCTTTTCCATTGCCTCTTGCCACAGATGTAGTCAATCTGAGTCCTGTGTACTCCATCTTGTGAAATTCATGTGTATAGTCACTGTTTGTGTTGTTGAGAAAAGTATTTGCAGTGAATAAGTCTTTGGTCTTTGAGAATTCTATCATGTGATCTCCAGAGTAATTTCCATTACCAAGGCCATATTTTCCAACTACTGGAGATTCTACTTTGTTTCCAACCTTTGCATTCCAATCATCAGTGATAATCAACACATCTTGATTGCATGTTTGGTCAATTTCTGACTGCAGGTATTGGTAAAAGTCTTCAGTTTCCTCATCTTAGGTATTGGTGGTTGGTGCATAAGTTTGAATAATAGTAGTATTAGCTGGTCTTCCTTGTAGGAATATGGATATGCCCTATCACTGACAACATTCTGGTAGCATAGTGCCTAAGGCATTTTGCTGCTAAGTAGAAGGTTGGAGGTTCAAAGCCACAAGCCACTCCTTGGAAGGAACTTCCAAGAGACTTCCATAGAGATATCAACTCAGAAACCCAAGGAAGGGTCTCTATGAGTCAGAACTGATTTGACCACAGTGAGTTTGGTTTCAATTTCTGACTGCACTGTACTTCAGGATAGATCTTTAAACATTTTTTGTGATGATGAACACCATGCCATTCCTCTTCAATTTGTCATTCCTGGCATGATAGATCATATGGCTGAAACCAGTCCATTTCAGCTCACTAATCCCTAGGATATTGATCTTTATGTGTTCCATTTCATTTTTGACAACTTCTAATTTTCCTAGATTCATACTTCATACATTCCATATTCCAATTATTAATGGATGTTTGCAGCTGGTTCTTCTCATTTTGAGTCATGCCACATCAGCAAATGGAGATCCTGAAAGCTTTACTTCATCCAGATCATTAAGATCTGCTCTACTCTGAGGAGGCAGCTCTTAGCCAGTCATATTTTGAGTACCTTCTGACTTGAGGGGCTCATCTCCCAACACCATATCAGACAATATTTTAGGACTATTCATTAAGATTTCCAGTAATATATCTGACAATATTTCACTGCTATTCATAAGGTTTTCAACAGCCAAGTCCTTTTTGCAAGTCTGTCTTAGTCTGGAAGCTACACTGAAACTGGTATTTGAAGTACCAGCGGCATAACCTCCAGTCTCATAGTAACACACAAGCTACCACAGTACAACAAACTGACAGACGAATGGTGGGGTAATGAGTAGAGGATGGAAGAATTTTAAAGTTCCTAATATAAAATCCTTAACTACCTTGACGGGATTGTTGAAGGAATTATGGATATCTAAGGCAATTCTAGGGGCTCTCGTAACGTAGTGCCTAAGGCACTTGACTGGTAACCAGAAAGCTGGCAGTTCAAAGCCACCAGCCACTCCTCAGAAGGAAGATGGGTCAATCTACTTCTGTAGTGATACCACCTTGTAAACCCAAGGAGGGGTCGCTATGAGTCGGGTCTGACTCGTGGCAAATAACAACAACAACAACAAGGCAATTCTGGTGAAATTTCAGAAGGAAGTGAAGACAGCTGTAACATTGAGGATGGACAGATGGCAAAAAGCAGGAGTAGAGAAACAGCAGCAGCAAAAAAAAAAAAAAGGAGACAAGCAAGAAATGACAGGGAGCTGACCCATGGAATGAGAACTGAGTGCCTTTGGCAAAAAGTTTCCTTGCAGAATGGGATGCCTCCAGGCTCTTGTTGATAGAGCTAGGCTTGCTGATCTACAGGGATCAGAGAGAGAGAGCATCTTAGGCCAAGGCTTTTGGGCACTTATTCGTAGAACTAAAGAACGTTGTAACACTTGTCCATGAATGCTAGAGGCTGAGGCTGCCCAAGAGGTCCCAGGGACCTGGGGACTAAAAGTCCAAGGACCCAGAAAGCAGAAAGTGAAGAGGCAAATATCACAGGAAGCAGAGCTGTATTGGTTTCAAATAGTTGTGTTATGACCCCTGGAATCTCAAAGGGTATAAATGTGGACTTCTGGGTCTCAAAGGGTGAGGCCTCAGCCTTCTAAGTTTTAAAGAGCTAGATCTTCCACAACTAAGTTCCAGAGTATGGGGCTGGCATTCATGAATATCAGGGGGATGGGACCAAATCCACTGCCCAAAGCTGAGGAGGTGGTGCTGTTGTACCCAAAGGGCAGAAGACAGAGCCTGCCAGGGCCAAGGGGATGGGTTGCCACTAAGTTGGACTAGGAGCATCAGGCCATGCAAAGCTGAGGGAGCAGAGTTGCTGACCCAAAACCATTGCTGGAAGGCAGATTGAAGCCCAGTAGTCTCTGCCCAGAATCCAAAAAGCATAGCTAGCAATGAGTAAGGCAGCCAAGAGCATTGGTTTGTTGGTCTCAGACAACAGGGGAACAATTTTAAGCATTTGAAGCTAATATGAATTTTTCTGCTGTGATATGGACTTGCTTAGTCCATTATCCCTTCTTTCCTTCCTGTATCTCTCTTTTGCAATGGGAAATCTACTTTGTGCCTGCATACCATTGTTGTTTGGAAGCTGAAAACTTGTATCCTAGAGTCAATAGATGAACAGTAATTTTGCCCAGGGATGGAATTGGGGTTTCAAATTGATTTAAAACTTTTGGTATTTTACAATGGGGTTAAAGTGTTTTTCATGTGGCAAGGTCATGCATTTTGGAGGACTGAAGGATGTAATGTCTTAGACTGAATTATCCCACAAAAATATCTATCAGGTTGGCTGGGCCATAATTTTCAATGGTTTGGCAGTTATGTAATTACGTAATTTGACAATTATGTAATGCTGTAATCATCCTCCATTGTGCGGTATGATGTGATCAGCCAATTAGTTGTAAGGGGTTTAGGGTAGGATACAATACTCTTATTCACATTATATCCTTAATATAATGTAAAAGGAGTTTCCTTAAGTTGTGGCTGCACACCTTTTACCTTGTATGAGATAAAAAAAGAGAGAAGCAAGCAGAAAAAGACATAGAAAGGGTCGGGAGTGGAGTGTATCTTTTGAACCTGGTGTTCTTTGCTATGAACTTCCTGGACCTGGATGAAAATTGATGTCAAGACGCATGGAGATTTCCAAGGAATACCAGGGCCACAGATGTTGAAAAGAGACAAGGACTTTCCCCCAGAGCTGACAGAGATATAAAGCCTTTTCCTAGAGCTGGAGTCCTGAATGCAGACTTCTGGTCACATAAACTGTGAGAGAATAAGTTAAAGCCATCTATTTGTGGTATTTCTGTTATAGCAGCAGTAGATAACTAAAACCTTTTTTGGAGTAGAGTATTGGTTTCTGTTAAATTCTCTCCACCTACTAAAAATGTCACTCTTGAATCTATGCCCCAATATCTAAAAATTTAGCTAACTGATCCATCAACACCTGATTGTGAATAATACGAGGGTTTAGAAAAACAACTCTACCATAATTTTTACTACCCTCAATGCAACGCGACACAATCACTGCATTGGCGTCAGATCCGACTCATAGCACCCTCTCCTTGGGTTTCCGAGGCATCACTATGAAAGTAGAACATCCAACCTTCCTTCTGAGGAGTGGCTGGTGGGTTTAAATCGCCAACCTTCTGGTTAACAGGCAAATGCCTTAGGCACTACACCACCAAGGCTCCTTTTATTACCCTAGTCCCTCCAAAAGCACACTTACTATTTGAAAATGTTGTTGTTGTTGGGTGCTATCGAGTTGATTTCAAGTCATAGTAACACAGTGACAGAGTAGAACTTCCCTATGGGGTTTCCTACATCCTCATCTTCACAGGAGCAGATCGCCAGGCCTTTTCTCCTTCAGTGTGCTTGGTGGGTTTGAACCACTAACTTTCAGGTTAACAGCTGAACACTTAAAACTTACACTACCAAGGTGCCTTATAATTATATATTTTTAAATATAAAAATGTAGGTTAAATCTTTATTAACTCACTGCCATCAAGTCAGATCAGTGAAATATTGTCAGATACATTACTGGAAATCATAGAAACCCCTTCTTTGGTTCCCGAGAGAGTGTTACTAGGGAAGTATATTGCCCCACCTTCCTTCCGAGGAGTGGCTGGTGGGTTTGAACTGCCAGCCTCCTGGTTAGCAGTCAATGCCTTAGGCACAAAATGAAGGATCATAACATTGTGTTTAATGGCACATATCGGAAATAACACAAAAGCCCATTTATGCAGAAAAGTATTATAATCAATTATGCAAATCTTAAAAAGAAAATACCATAACTTTATATATATTGAAATGGAAGGATTTTTAAATACAGGGTAGAGTTTTAAAATAATTATTTGTTCTGTGATTTGATATCTGGAAAGCAGCTACTATGAGCAAGAGAAAAATTATGACCATTATAATATATGTTAGTTTATATGTACAAGAAGCATAAAATGGATAATTATGTACCCAAATTCCTTGTTTTTATTCTTTGGACTGAGATTGAAGAGATACTATTTTCTCTACTTCTGATTTGTTTGGTATTTTTAGTGACAAGTATTTTTTTTTTTTTTTAATCAGACAATAAAAGCAACAAATATGTAAAAAGGAAATAAAAGTATGTAATATACTCAGTCTATATTTTCTTTCTTTCTTTTTCTTTTTTATTGTACATAAATGCCCTAGTAAACTATTGTTTACTAATTCTTTTATTTGGATGATATAAAAAACTTCAACTTGAAATTTCTTAGAAGAGTTTTGGTAGATTTTGCAAAATTGAAGTTGATGGTACAACTATAGTTCTTTTTGTAAAGATACTCATTTTATTAGTTTTTTCTTGAACTCAAAGTGAGGGAGAATTTCATTTGCTTTTAATAACCTTGTATTTTTAAATTATTGAATGTTGTTGTTGTGTGCCATTGAGTCAGACCCGACTCATAGTGACCCTTCCTTGGGTTCCCGAGGCAGTATCACTATGGAAGTAGATTGCCCAACCTTCCTTCCGAGGAGTGGCTGGTGGGTTTGAACCGCCAGCCTCCTGGTTAGCAGTCAAGTGCCTTAGGCACTATGCTACCAGAGCTCCCAGTATAATTGCCATAAAGTACACAGATAAATTTAGTGTTAATATATATTAGTAAACTCTTCTTTGATGACAGTAATGATAATAATTTTTATTTGTATAGGTTTTACAATTTCAAATTGTTTAAACAAACATTAATTTTCTAAGAGTCACTATAATCCTGACTAACACAGGGAACATTAAGCAAATGCCTAAGGACTAAGACACATTTAAAACACCCCAAAGGACCAGAATACAGGTTTTCAGATTTCTTCTCTGGTTACTAATTTTTTTATACTACATCTGAAGCCATTTCTGTAATTGATTTCAGGTGTGTGCTTTTATGGTTGTACAGTTTAATCATCTTGATTCATGTACTTTGAAAGTATAAATTGCATTAAAAATAACTGTTCTCAGAAATTCCAAATCCTTTTTACATTTTTAAATGCATCAATCTTCCTGACATGTGGCCAACATAGATTGCATATTATCAAGTGAATAGGAGAGTTACCAACCAACAAACCAGGTACCTTCAAGTTCAATCTGATTCATGGTGACCCCATGTGTTTCATAGTAGAACTGTGCTCCTTAGAGTTTTCATGGCTGTGACCTTATGGAAGCAGGACAGCTAGCCTTTCTTCAGAGATACCTCTAGGTGGGTTTGAACCACCAACCATTCATTCAGTACCCCAGTGATGAATGATTTGCACCACCCAGAGTCTCTGTGACAGTTACTTATGGTATTAAACTGCATGGAATCCCTGGGTGGTACAAATGGTTAATGTGCTTGGGTGTAGTGCCTAAGACATTTGACTGCAAGAAGGCTTGCTGTTCAAACCCACCAACCCTTCCTCAGAAGGAAGACTAGGCAATCTACTTCCATAGAGATATTGCATGCAAAACACAAGGAGGGGTTGCTGTGTCAGATCCAACTCAATGGCAGTAAGTTGTTTTTTTTTTTTTTTTACTTTTTGGACTAACCTGAAGGTTGGGACTTCCTGTATATTCAGAGGTGCCTAGAAAGAAAGAGATGAAGACCTACTTCTGAAAAACCACATGGAGTGCCATTCTACTCTGACACAATGAGGTTGCCTTGAGTTGGTAACCCATTTTTATTTTTTTAAATCAATATTTATTATTTCACCAAATATTGTGTTAGAAACACCTCTGCAGTAACAACACTGACCTAAATGCAAGTTGCGTGTAGCTACAAAGGACACTTTCCATACTCAAAATGCAAAATTGGTCCTTCAAAGAATCTATACACATGCTCCTTAATTTTAGATGTAATCTGAAAAAAGTTTTATAGAAACTAATTTACTAATTATCTAGGCCAAGAATTTCTTCATTCTGCTGGAATGAAAGTGTTCTTGATGAATATGATGAAGAATATTCTATTTGCAGGTACTTTTTTGTTTCTGGAATGTATTAATCCAGTTTTACATGCTAGGTTCTATATTACCTAATTGTCATCACAGAGTGCCTTCAAAGTTTTTTGTTTTTGTTTTTTAGTGTACACTCCACATATAAAGCAAATCTGGAAAATGATTGGTGATAAAACCCCCACATTTAAGTTAGATTGTGAAATGCTAATATTATGGTCATAATCACACTTGTAACCAGAAGGCACATGTGTTTCAGTAACTCACAAAGTTCATCAAATGCCATAATTTTCAGTTAAGTAGTGCATATAATGTTATTATAGTAATTGTTTAAAGGTAGTCTCTCATTATGCATCCCCAAAAGTATTGCCTTATTCAATATATTAAAAAGATTCATGCTAAATATGAGGTAGGTTCAGATACAAAGTCCGGGTTACATTACTTCATTGCTGTTCTGTAGTATTTGGAAATGAATTTCTTTTTTTCTTCTTCCTTCTTTCTTTTCTTCATCCCTTCATTCTCTCCTTTTCTCACTCTTCCCTGTTTTTTCTCTCTCTCCTTTTCAACTTCCTAACTTCCTTCTTTTTTCTTTTATTTCATGGTTTAGTCAGGGGTGAAGGTCTCACTGCCAAAACAAGTAAAGGTAGAGAAAAGAAAATCAGTATTTCAGCCAAGCTTTATTTTTGAAAAAATTACTCTGCATGAACTCATGCCAGTACATAAATATAGGAAGTCATGATTTCTGGAACACCATCACTAACACTAAGGGCATTGTTTAATAGAATCCATGGTAATATAAAAAGAAAAAGGCTAGGAAAAGGAGAATTAGGAACTTTCACAAATAACAAAAAAAAAAGTATTTCTGCACTTTTTCTCTTAGTTATTTTTTTGAGAGTTGCTCTGATCATGTAACTTCAAAGGTATATGAAAATGAAAGGAAAGGTAGTGAAAAAAAAATAATTAAACATTTATAGACCTCAATAAGGGGTTTATTTTCAGAAGGGTCAATTGTTGTTGTTGTTATTTGCCATCGAGTCGGCCTGACTCCGAATTGGCTGAGTTAATTTGCTACATCATAGTCATAACATGTTAGTGATTTAGAATCCCATGTCTTTTCCTTAATGGAAAGTTTGTGTCAAGCTTAAATGAAATTTATCTGCCTGAAATATTCAATAATCTTATATTCCTACCACATAATGCTTCTTATGCTCCATGAAAGTGCTTTTTGTGAGTTTCTTTATTTTTGAATCACTCTAGAAATTTTAATCCTTAAATCTTAAGATTTTTTAAAATATGGAAATAATGTAAATCATATTAGGATCTTAAGTAAGTAAAAATGGTTTTCTTAGTATTTAAATATTATGTTGGCACCTCATGTACCTTTGCATGAGAACTAAAAAGTGAAATTGACTAGAAGAAATTAAAGTGACACTGCCTACTCTGTATTCATTGTCTAAACTCTAGTGTGCATACATTGTAACTTTCCAATCAGTTCTGTTCTAAAGACAGAACAGTTTTGTTCTCAGAACAATTGAGAGTTCTTTCTGAAGATCTAATTTCTTACAAACTAATTAAATTTGTATATCATTAATAATAACAATAATTATTAAAAAAAACTAAACTCACTGCTGTCTAGTCAATTTTGACTCATAGTGACCCCTCCTTGGATTTTCGAGGCTGTATCACTACGAAGGTAGATTGCTCAACCTTCCTTCTGAGGAATAATTAAGAATAACTGATATAATTTCTTGTAATATAAGCTTAAACTTCAGATTCATATTTTGTTATATGAAAGTTCTTTCATTGAGTCAAGCTTGGTCAGTGTGTGGTGCAGTGAATTAGTTGCTATGGCTTTTCTAAGCAGTCTTTGTGACTCCCATTAGATCATGGGTGGAACCATGCAAATAAGGTGTATGAAACTCTAATGTGAGGATTGCTTAATTTTGTCATTCTTCTAGGTTTAAAATGAGCCCTTCTGGAGGCAGGGGAGGAGATCTCACTGCCATCAAGAAAGAAGTCAGAGACAGAATGGAACAGACAATTCCTTGGACTCAAGGTTCCTGTCCTGGACCTCCTTGGCAGAGAAGCCTGGCTGAGATAGAGTAGCAGTGGAACCAAGAAGCATGAGACAGAGCAGTGGACTTTCTAGCCCTCAGAGTGAGAAAGTCGAATGGCTTTGGGCAGGAGGCTTGCTGGAGGAGTGGGATACCTAGGTCTACTTATCTGCAGAGCTAAAAGAGATTTGTAAAACTTGGGCAATCAGGGCAAAGGCCAGGTCAAGAGCCCTAGGGCCAGAAAAGTGTACCTGAGGGCAGAGCAAAGAGGAGATTATTCTCATCAAAAAATCCTATAGAATAGTGCATTCCTGTACCTGAATTGTAGCCTGTCACTTCCCTAATAAATCCCATAATTATGAGTATTGTCTGTGAGTTCTGTGTGGCAAGGATTTATCAAACCCAGCAGGGAGGTAGGGAGTGGCTTGGGAGTGACTGTTGGTATCAGAATTGATAAAAATGGCTGGAGGATGATGGCAGGTCTTGCTTGTAGGAATAAGCCTTGGGCTGTTGATGGTGATTCTGTCTCCTTCTTGAGAAGTTAGAGGAGGTAAGAAGATGTCACCTCCATGCCCTTTTTGCAGTTGGCGTCAGAAGCAGCAGTGTTTGTTGCAATGGTCCAGACTCATGTTGCTGTTATGTGCCCTCAAGTCGGCCCCAACTCATAGCTTCCCCTCCTTGGGTTTTGGAGGTGGTATCACTACGGAAATAGATTGCCCAACCTTCCTTCCAAGGAGTGGCTCATGGAAGCATGGAACTTTGTAAGAAAAAGAAGGAAGGGGCCTGGGAAGTGAAACTTTTGATTCTTAGATGTTTACTTTGGTTGCTGTTACCTGTAAAGGTGGAAAGAAACATAAGAGATACTTTGCTGCAGCTGAGGGGAGAAAGGCCTGAGACAAGAGCCAGGCCTGAGGGATTGGAGGCACTGGCTTTTGGTTACACCCAGCCAGAGACCCAAGGGCATATGCATAGAATACGAAGATAGTCAGGGGGAAGAAATGAAACAGGACTGTTTTAAAAAGGATTACATATTTTGGATTATATGTTTACCTGGATATTGAAAGTTCTCTTACCTAGCTGTGTGTTAGAAATGAATATTGGGTATGGATAACAGAGAGCATGTAAGTCTGCCTTCAGCTAATATTTGATTGGATGTATTAAAAGAAGAAATAGAATGTCCCAGAAGAAACATAGGCTTCTGTTTCAAGCCCCCTGCTTAGAGTATTGGGAGCTTAGGTACAAAACCTGATCCCTACCCAGAATCTTCAGAGTCAGAAAATTAGCATTTGAAAAGACGTGGAGATTCACCCAGGACTCCTGAGAGGACAGAAGATTTGCATTTGAGGGAAGGACCTGGAGAAAAAAAAAAAAAAAAATGACTGGGTTTTTGAATTTTGAGCAAGGAGTTTGGTTTGGGTGTATTGAGGCAGGAAAGTCATGGCCCATGAGAGAAACCCTGCCAGGACTGGAAGTTAAAGGAAGCCAGTAAGTGGATAGCCTGGTATGCTGCTCTCTTGTGACTAGCTGTGTCCACTTGATAAGTGGAAGTAGAGAGGTACGTCAATGAAGAAACAGGCTGTGTCTGGTACTCTTTGACTTACTCCCTGGAGGTTAGGGAAGAGAGGAAGGGCTGGCTGGTCTAAAATGCAAGTTGTATGCACTCCTGAGCCTATGGACATTGAACTAGCCCCTGAGGGCTAAGGATGAGAGAGAGAAGGTGCTGGCTGGTCTGAAGTGAAGGGAGGAGTGTGATTCCCAAGCTCGCAGCTGGTACCCATGACCTAGCTGGGATGGAGGGCTGAGCTGACCAGAACCCCACCGAATGAAGAGGAAGATGTTTGACACTGAGTTGGTGTAAATTGCTGCAATTTGATGGCTTGCTCTGGATTAGATTTTGCTTATAGATGCAGATGCTCAAAGTGCAAAACAGAACAGAAGATTCTTCAGAGAAAAGGAACATGCTTGTCTACTCAGAGTACTGGTTTGATAGAAGTGGGCAAATTAAAAATTGGCTTTTTTAAATGGGGGGAGAAAAAGGAATGAAGTGGCTGGTTTACAGGTTTCATGGGTGTGCTTGTTCTTAAACTGATCATGAAAAGGTTGCTAATTTTTGAAGTATGAAAGGGACAATGGCTAGAAAGATCAGGGAGTGGCCTGTGGTACAATGAGTAACTTCATATGGCTATTCTAGCAAGTCTTTGTGACTCCCACCAGGTTACTGGGTAGGACCATGCGAAAGGTATATGGAACTTTTGTTGGGTTCCCCTTCACCAGGGCTCCCCCAACCCAAAGGATAACGCCACCCGAAATCACTCACGAAAGACGTCTCTTGATGCAAAAGCAGGAGGAGTTTATTCGAGGTACCAGCACGCTGGGGCCCGACTCATATCCCACGCAGGGGCAGAGGAGTTGAGCCCCGAGCATCGAATACACACACTATTTAAAGGTACATTAGAGAAAGGCGGAGGGGAGGTGTGGGTGGAGGGAGTACAAGTGATTAGTCGGGGGAGGGGAGTGGATAGAGGGAATTCAGGTGATGGGTTAATTTTAAACTTTGGCGTGAGTAAAACACAAATGATTTGCTATTTTAAACATAGTCTTTCTGGAGGGAAATGAAGGGTACAAGTAATTGGTTGGTTCAAACATTAACTCTTTGGAGGGAGTGCGGATGGCTGATGTCATTTTCTGAGAATTGTTTACGTCCAGTTTTTCTTTTCTAATTCTGAGAACTAGGTTCAGGGCTTAGTTATCTACAGTTCTGGGAATTGTTTACTAAAACTATATGTTTCTCAGTTCCTGGAACTGGGGCCCTTTTGCTGGTCTTAATAATGGCCTCTTATTGCTATAGTAAAATATTACATTTTAATTTTACTTTAATTTTGCATCTTTAATTTTGTATTTAAATTTTTAATTCCACACTTTAATGTGGGGATTGGTCAGTTTTGTCATTCTGCTAGACTTTAAATGAGCCCTCTTAGAGACAGAGAGGGGTATCTCACTGCCATCAAGAGAGAAAAGCTAGAGGAGGAATGGAGTGGGTCCATGAACCCAAGATCCCTGCACTGGACCTCCTTAGCAGAAATGGCTGAGAAGACAGGGTGAGATGACTAACTGGCGGAGTAGGATGCACCTAGGTACCTCTATTAGCAAAACTAAGAGAGCTTTGTAACACTTACCCAAGCAGAGCAAAGGCCAGGCCAAGAGGCCAAGGGCCAGAGGTGTGCATAGCAGAGGGAGGACTTTCCTGATTGAAGATGTACCCGGAACATGTTCCTGAACCTGAGTTGTAGCCTGTTACTTCCCTAAGAAACCCCATAATCATGAGTATTGTCTGAGTTCTGTGTAGCCCTTGCAAGAAATTATTGCTAAAAAATTAGTGAGTGCCATGGGAAGGAGGGTTGGTGTTAAAATTGGTAAAAAAGCTGGAGAGCATTGGTATGTCTGGCCTCATAGGAATAAACCTTGGGCTATTGATGGTGATTCTGTCTTCACTCTTGTGAAGTTAGAGGAAGTCAGAAGATCCCAATTGCATGTGAAAACGAGTAAAGTGTTCCCCAAGAATGTGGAACAGTATCTTTTCTAAGGGGGAATTAAAACTGAGTACTATTTCCCCCACCCTGGCACCTGGATGGGAATAGATAGGTAGATGGGATTACCCCCAACTATTTCCCCCACCCTGGCACCAGATGAGAATAGATAAGTAAACTAAATTACCCCCAACTATTTTCCCACCCAGGGCAAATGAGTATTCAGTTCCTTAAAGAATTGAATGGAAAACATTGCCTCCTACAGATGATAGACTTGCTAAAAGTATTTTAGAAATAACTTGTAAATTAAGTCTGGCCATGAACAATAGAAATGTCTTAGAAACAACTTGTAAATTAACTCTGGCCCACAGACATGCACAATAGGACAAAAGGAACAAAAGTTATTTGCAGACTCTCTCCCCTCTACCCAAGCCCCCATCAGCTGATTAACAGGAAACTAGTGTGACCCATCCCTAGGTCACCCATTTCACATTCACACCCCAAATTCCTCAACGTTTTGTGAATATGCACAACCCCCTCTCCTGAAACCTACAAAAACTGTGTTTTGATGGCATCTTGGGGAGTTTAGATCTGGGTATTAAACTACCCCTAACTCCTTGCACTGCTGCTTTGCAATAAATAATTTTCTCTCCTCTCAATCTAGGTGTGTAACTGTTTTGGCCTGACTGTGCACCAGGCAGGGACCCACATTTGGTCTGATAACACTATCCTGTTTATCTTTATAGGATTAAGTTAGTTTGGAGATTTGTTTTTTCTTTTGTATTTTAAATCTGTGATTACTATACTGCAATATATTATCTTTATATATTATTAGACTGTAGCATAGAAAGAAAAAGAAATTAAATTTTCTGCCCTGATATATTAATCAAAATTTTTTAGTTGTGGCAGTTGAAGCATGACATGAACTCATAGATGACATTATTTTTTCTTCTTTGGCAAATTGGGGCTGATAAGATTTTGCTAGTCATTATCTTTTTGTACAAACAATTTACCACTTAAATGTAAAAAAAAAAAAAAAATCAAGTTGTATTATTATTGTTATTGTTACAGTTTAACAAAATTTATTGTGGAATTTATAAACACACACAAAAGTAGAATAATACCATGTCTCCATCATGCAACACCAATAACTGTATCATTTCTGTCATTCTTGTTTCAATTGTTCTCTGTCATGTTTTTATACTTGAGTGTATATACTTGAGTGTCAAGGAGCTTTGGTGATGCAGTGGTTGAAGGATTTGGCTTCTAACCAAAAGTTTGGCAGTTTCAACCTATCAGCCACTTTGCAGGAGACAGATGAGACAATGAGCTACCATAAAAATTTACAGGCTTAGTAATTCTATGGAGTAGTTAAACTCTATAGGGTTGCTTTGAGTCAGAATTGACTCAATGGGTTTGGTTTGAGTTTATGTTAAAAATCCAGGTGTCATCCTATTTCGCTAATAATGAAGATGTTTGCAACATACAAGATGGACACAGAGGCACCAAAGAAGTCTTAAGCAAGACCTGAGGACTAGAAATGTCACCACTGCACATTTCAAAGTTCTGGAAGAACAGTTTTTAAACTGGTAATAAAAATTTCTGGGTATGTGTATCAGTAAGGAAACATTTGGCTGTAAGTAAAAAGGATACAAGAAAAATAGCTTTAATATTATGGAACTTTTTTGCCTTACCCAAAAAGTCATCCCCAGATAGATTGGCCCCAGGGTAGATTCATTCATTTAATCAGTGGCATCAGAGATAAACAAGATTTTTTTTTTTCCCATCTTTTGCTTTGTCATTTTATTTGCTTGTCCTCAGGCTTGCACTCAGCAAAGCCACAAAATATGTACCAGCTCATGCAAATATGACAATTTCCATAAAAGGATGAAATCATGTATCCATTAAGCACAAGAGAGCTCTTGCCAGGAGATTGCCAACTTAGAATCCTATCTTTCATAATTATATAACTCGTCCATGCAGAAACAAATAACTAGAAAAGAGAAAAGAAAATAGTGATTAGCTTAAGGCAATGTCCTCTATCCATTCAAATGGAACTACAATGAGCTTCTTAAAGAAAATGGCTCTATAGAGGAGGGTAAGTTAGTAAAAAAAATTATGGATTTTTTTTTTTTTTTGAAAGAGAGACACAAAGATATTGGAGAGGGAAATAACAGAGCTTTTATCACATTAATTTTTATTCCAATAAAATTTAGATGTTACTTATTATTTTTTAAAGTAAAATTCATAACTTTAAATTTATAATTACAGTAGCATTCATATAATTTATACATTCCATGGATCATAAGTATACAATTCCATGAGTTTGGGCAGAAAGTTCCCTCATGTAACCATTGTTTTAACCAAGATATAGAACATTTACAACCCCTAGAATGTTGCATCGTGCCTTTTTTCAATTAATTCCTACCTCACATAAGAAATTACTATCCTAATTTCTATCATCATAGGTCATTCTGCCAATTCTTGAACTTTACATAAAAGAGATCATATAGTTTGTATTCTTTGTCCTGCTTCTTTGGTTCAATATAATCTTTTCTAGAATCATCTATATTGTTTTATATATATATATAAATTGTTTATATATATATATATAGAGAGAGAGAGAGAGAGAGATAGTTGTTTTCCATTTGTGTGAGGCATCAAAATTTACTTATGCATTATGCTACTGATATATTTTTTAATTGTCCCAAGTTTTGGCTATTATGAATACAACTTTTATTAATATTTTTGTTGACATATCTTATTATTGCTTTTGGATAAATATCAAGAAGTATAATTAATGGGTCATAGGATAGATATATATTTAATTGTAAAATAAAATATTTAATTATTTCCTAAAGTGGTTTATCGTTTACACTCCTGTGAGCAATGTATGACAGTTTCATTTGTTCTATATCTTGAAAGAGATATATATTGTAAAATTGTTAGTTCTGTATCAATTAGGTCAAGATGATTTATCATGTTTTTCAAATATTCTATATTCTTTCTGAGTTTTTAATAAGGTTTTTCTAGTATTTACTAAAAGAGTGGTGTAAAATATTTTACTATGATTGTGGATTTGTTTATTTCTCATCTAAGGTCTGCTGACTTTGCTTCATATATTTGAAAGCTCTGTTATTACACACATAAAAAAAAAAAAAGGTATCGAGTCAAATCCAACTCATAGCGACCCCTCCTTGGGTTTCCAAGGAGGTATCTCTACAGAAGTAGATGGCCAATCTTCCTTCTGAGGAGGGGCTGGTGGGTTTGAACCGCCAGTCTTCTGATTAGCAGTCAAATGACTTAGGCACTATGCCACCAAAGCTCCCATTACACATGTATATATATATATTTCCTTGTGACTTCTAAATCCCTTTGTTGTAATAGCATATTTATTTTTATTTATGGTGATAATCTTTGTCTATAAATCTACTCTATCCATATAAGTAGAGCACAGGAGCTCTCTTTTGCTTAGTGCTTACCTAAAATATTTTTCCATATTTTGACCTTAATCTATCTGTAGCTTTTTATATAAATATGTATCTTGTAAGCAATGTTAAATAAATAAATTTGGTTTTGGATTTTTTTTTTAGTAAATAAATGTTAATATAGATGAGTCTTTGTTTTTCTACAATCTCTGTTTTCAATATTTATATTTATTGAAATTTTATTTCTAATATTTTAGAAATAATATTTTACTTTTTCCATATAATATTATTAAGAAAATGTAGAGAATATATGTTCTTGGAAAAGATATACATTATATCATCTTTCATTTTTAATTGTGTAAATTTTGGAAATATCATTAAAATTAGTTGTTGTTAGATGCATCAAGACAATAACAACTCATAGAACCCTTATGTACCACAGAACAAAATACTGACCAGGCTTGTACTGTCCTCACAAATCCCTGCTATGCTCGAGCCACTGTTGCAGCCACTGAGCCAATCTAGCTTGTTTCAGGTCTTTCTCTTTTTCTCTGACCTTCCACTTTACCAAGCATGGTATCTTTCTCTAGGGAATGATCCCTTCTGACAACATGACCAATAGGTAAGACAAAGTCTGGTGATTCTCACTTCAACTGATTCTCATTCCAGCTCTACTTCTTCTGGAATAGATTTGTTCCTTTTTCTGTCAGCCCATGTTATTGTCAGTATTTTTTGCCAACACAACAATTCAAAGGCATCAATTCTTCAGTATTCTTTATTCATTGTCCAGCTTTCACATGCGTATGAGATGATTGAAAATACCATGGCCTGGGTTAGGCACACCTTAGCCTTCAACTTGATATCTTTTCTCTTCAACACTTCAAAGAGGTCTTTTGCCTCAGATTTTCCTGGTACCATATGACATCTGATTTCTTGATTGCTGCTTTAATAAAATATTGATTGTGGATAAAATATGAAATCTTTGACATTTTCAATCTTTTTTCCATTTATCAAGATGTGGCTTATTAGTCCAGTTGTGATGATTTTTGTTTACTTTATGTTGAGGTGTAAAATTTAAGAACCCTAAATAAAATGGGGAAAACAAAAAGAACATGTAAAGATTGATGATAGGTCGTTAATTCAAACAAAATATAAAATAGATGTTATTTTTAAAATAACTCTTTAATGATTTGTCTTTTCCCTTGGAATTACATACAATGAATTGTGATAAATTTCCATTATAATCTTGGTATAAATTTACAAAAAAGGAAAACATCTAAAATGGTAGAAAATTCATACAAATGGAGAGAGAGAGAACAGAAATTAGGACACTGCATTATCTCAGTGATGAAAAAATATTTTACTAGGAATATTTTTTTTCTTAGATCCTTTTATCCTAATTCACAATTTCAATTAAATCTTCCTGTTAAAAAAAGATGACATTATTTAATAATTTTAACATATTTTTCAATCATTTCAGTTATTATATATTATATTGCATTTTTTTAATTTGCACATGTTGAAAAGCTTTTACATAATTAATAAATGATGATACACATTTATTCTTTATTATTTTCAATATTTATCTATTAGTTATTATGCAATAAGGCAAATCAAAGTGCTAACAAAATACTTATTACAGTATATTTAATAAATTCTGGAATTTAAGTTTGTTTTTCTAGTTTTCTATTTTTACAGAAAAAAAAAAGGATTTTGTGAGTAATGATAATCTAAGACTTTATTAAAAATTCCCCTTTAGTCACTAATTCAGAGATCCTCGAGACTGTCCTCAGGCTCTGTAATTCACTAGGGTCACAAAAATAAAAAAAATAAACAACAACAAAATATATTTTTAAATCATAGCTGTGGTTTATTACAGTGGAAGGACAAATATAAGCCAACAAAGGGAAAAAGACTAAAGGGCAAGTCCAGGAAAAAGCATGTTTACATAAGTATTCAGGTATTGCCTCACAATTGAATCACAAAAGGATGCATTTAAATCTCCCAGCAACAAGGTATCACAACATACAGAAAATATTGCCTATCCAGAAAATCTCACCCAAGTCTGAGTGTCCAGGGTTTTAATTTAGAGTCAGTCACATAGACATGCAACATCCAGGTAAATGACTTTAGATACATAGTTTTCAGCCCCCCCCAAAGTCAAATTGATACAATGTGGGCCATAGCCTTGAACAAATGAAAACACTCTTTTCAAACAGGCTATTATTTCAAGGGCTGAGATATTAACCCTTAGGAGTTGGTTAAGGACCAACCTCTTCTGTGGAATATGTAGGATTTAAACAACCCATATCAGCTGAATTAACCCTTTACTGAAAAGTCACAAGTGCTTGTAGGCTATTTTAAAATATTTATTGACAATGCTAGCAAATTAATTGCTATATGATTTGCTTGGAGTTAAGTGACTTAGTTTTAATAAATATATTGGCCTATATTTTATGGTAATAATGAAAAAAATAATTAATGTATTAACAAATGAATTAAGCAAGGAATACTAATAAGTTATGGATGAAATGTCATAAAAAGTAACAGAACTCTGACAAAAATGATTCCAAATGTATTTCAGATGAATTCACTAGAATTTTAAATAAATAAATAAATAAATAAATCTTTGTATTAATAAAAAGCAAAGCTAAACAATTAGTTTATTGTTTGAAATTTGGTTTATTGTGATAGATTGTACAGGATGATAAATATATTCTATTTTAATTTAATGTAAAACTGTGTACATATTCTTTTTCATTTGATACACTCAGGTTAAGTATGGTATGTGGCAGTGACAATTAAACTTGAAACTTCAGAAGCATAGAGCATCAGGTTTTATTTTGTTTCAGTTTTTTATTTATGCTGTATGTCCACTGCAAATTATCAATGAGTGGTCATCAGATTCACTAAAGTACTCTGAATGACTCCATCCTGACACATTTTGTCATGATAGCAGATTCAGGAAAACATGAATGTACGGGGAACTCTAGTCTAGCTCTTAAATGTTCAACCTGATGTCAGCAATCACTTTCCTCAGTTTTATTGTCTAGATCATGTCACATAACTCCATCTGGAGGGTTGGGATATGTAATCATTCTGCATTTTTGTACAGAAATGTTATCTACCATAGTCTGTTTCGCTGATCATCAAACATGCACTTTTATTTCTCTCCCACATGGAAAACACATTCAACTGAACCCATTTTTATTTAGCTTATATATCTCTGTAAAAAGCTTATATAAAGTTAGAAACACACAACTTATACTCTCAACATACTACCCAAAGAGTTCCTTATATAAAGCTACAGATTTTTAAAAATTTTCTTAAATATATGTATAACCAAACAGTTGTTATTTCAATATTAGATTTTTTAAGGTCAACTTTCTAAATTTCAAGTTACCTTAGACAATATGTTTTCAAAATATCTGCCAATATGTAGCATGAGTCACCCTTCCTCTAGATTTAGAGAGAGGATTCCTTATTACTTTCCCAGCCTTCTGCCACTGAGCAGTCTTAAAGCAAATACTGTCTGTTTCAGATTTTTCTATGTGCACCCCACTATAAGGTACTCATATTGTTTATCAATTTCTGTGTAACAAGCTATGCCAAAACTAGTGGGTTTAAATAACAACTGTACATCTTTGTATAGTAGTCTCAGGGCAGGAAGTTGGCAACAGGAGAGCTACTGACCTTATTTGAAAGTCAAACAACTTCACTTCAATCAAAATCTATTGGTAAAACAAATCACAAGTCCAATCAATATCCATCATAAGTTTGCTTGCTGCCCATTTAGAAGACCAGAAGCCATTAATACATATTTTAGAATTTTTGTTATGACATACCTCATGCTTGGTTCAAATGTCTCTGTGTTTTGGGATAGGCTACAGTATTCTGCAACATGATACATATGATAATCTCAGTAATGTATAATGGCAAATTTTCTCACTCAAGCCACATATTCATCACAAGTTAATGCTCTGCTCTTCAAGGTCACTCAGAGATGGATGCCAATGATATAAGCAACTTGACCTATGATTCCATGATCATAAAGGCGTTGAAATAAAATGAGAAACCACATGCTGATTCTTTGTGTTTCTGCCATAAAATAATGCATCATTTCTGCTCACATACAATTATGTGTGACAAGTGGGGGTACTGCTTTAACAAACACCTAAAAATGTGAAGAATTTTGAATTAATTGATAATAAACATTTAGATTATCTTGAGAAGAATGTTGAATTATGAACACTGAGGGCAATTCTGGAGAGAATTCAAAAAGGAAGTTAAGAGCATTGTAGAGAAAGCTATCATCATGAACAGAAAATTGCTAAAAATGTCAACATGAAATGTGCTTCTGGTGGAGCTTTAAAAGAAAATGAATGTGTTAATGGTCATGGGAATAAAGGTTATGTTTGTTATAAAGTGGCAAAGCAGTAGGTTGAACTGTTTTCAAATGCTTGGTGGACAAAAGAAGTTGTAAATGATAAACTTGGATATTTTTCTGAAGAAATTTCTAAGCAAGATCTTGAAGGAACAGTTTAGTGTCTTATAATCTGGTTGCTTAATAGTAAAATGTGGAGGGAAGATGATTCATTGAAGAGTAGCTTATTAAATAAAAGAGAATCAGAACTTTAAGATTGGGAAAATTCTCTTATAAAGATTAAGAAAGTATGTTCTGGAGAGAACATGAAGCATGTGTCTGGACAATCCTTTACTTTAGAGTTCAGTGATGTGATTTATGGATATAATTTAGGATCTCAGCAGAGATCTTGTCAGCTTAGACTAAAAGGGACAGAGGATGAATTGGAGAGGAAAGCTGTCTGCCTCAAGGAGGTCCACAGGGATGAAATTGGCCAATAGAGATGTTTGTTTTGAAACATATATTTTCCCTCAAGGGAAAAAAAAAAAAAAACCTCGGGAGCAGTACTGTTGTTGTTGTTGTTATGTGCCTTCGAGTGGGCCCTGACTCATAGCGACCCCTCCTTGGGTTTCCCAGGCAATATCACTACGGAAGTAGATTGCCCAATCTTCCTTCCGAGAAGTAGATTGCCCAAGCTTCCTTCCGAGGAGTGGCTGGTGGGTTTGAACCATCAGCCTTCTGGTTAGCAGTCAAGTGCCTTAGGCACTATGCTACCAGAGCTCCTTGGGAGCAGTACAGAGACCAGCAATACAGCCAGTGTGAGTGGGAAGGAAGAGGATGGGCAGACAGATATATCCTCGATGTTGAGAAGCAACTAGGATTGTATCATAAGCAATAAGTCAAAATAGTGTTCTATAAGCATAAAATTAATGACAATATTATTAATAAATAACAATTAATAAAATATTTGTATATAAAAAACTATCTGATAAAGTATTTTCACTATACTAGTAGAAATGCTATACTATATGAGGAAGAATGCAACATCAGAATTGGAAGAAGACTCATTAACAAGTTGTGATATGCAGATGACACAACGTTGCTTCCTGAAAGTGAAGAAGATTAGAAGCACTAACTGATGAAACTCAGAGACTCAGAGCCTCCAGTATGGATTACATTTCAACATAAAGAAAACAAAATACCTCACAATTGGACATAAGCATCATCATGATAAATGGAGAAGAGATTGATGTCAAGGATTTCATTTTACTTGGATCCACAATCAATGCCCATGGAAGCAGCAGTCAAGAGATCTATATTGCATTAGGCAAATCTGCTGGAAAAAAAAAAAACCTCTTTAAAATGTTAAAAAATAAACATGTCACTCTGAGATCTAAGATGTCCTTGACCCAAGCCATGGCATTTTCATCTGCCTCATAAGCATGCAAAATCTGGAAAATGAATAAAGAAGATCCACAAAAAATTTATAGCTTTGAATTATGGTGTTGGTAAAGAATATTGAATATACCATGGACTTCCAGAAGAATGAACATATCTATCTTGAGTGAGGTACACACAGATTGCTCCTTCGGAGCAGGACGGTGAGACTTTGTCTTACTTTGGTCATGTTATCAGCAGGGACCAGTCCCTAGAGAAGGACATCATGCTTGATAATGTAGAGGTTCAGAAAAAAGGAGAAACACATCAAGATGGATTGACAGAGTGACTGCAACAATAGGCTCAAACATAGCAATAATTGTGAGGATAGGACAGGACTGGGCAATGTTTCACTGTATTGTATGTAGGGTTGCTATGAATCTAAACCTATCAACGACAACAAAAGAGATGCAATTTTCAGTACAAGAAATTAATGTTCTGAAAGTACTCTCCATTTGTAAGATTATACCTGAAAATGTGTTCTGCGTTTTTGATAATGTATTTAAAAGTGAAATTTAAAAGATAGATCTTATTTACAGATATAATGGAACTCCAATCCTTGTAAAAGAAATGCATAAATGGGAAAAAGTTGTTTTGGATTAGAAAAAGAGTCAATGTGGGACACAATTGCTATCATCAAAAAACTGGTAATAATATATAGTTATCTGATTTTTGTGGCTTTTGAAAAAATATTGATAATAAGATTTTTTATGGAGACAGATTTTGGCCAAGAAGAAAGATGTTTATGGTATTTTATATTCTCTAAAAATGTAAAAAAAAAAAAAAATGAATATGTCATATGAATGATGAGTTGTTCAGTCAATGTGTTCTTCAAGCAGAGAATGGATGATGATCAAAGGTGTTGAATGTAGGTGCTCAGTGGTTGGTTAAGGAACAGTACAGAATATTCAATACTATTGTTTTGGTTACTTCATGCTGCCCTAAAAGAAAATTTCACAGTTTTGGAGGCTAGAAGTTGTTTGAGTTCAAAGTGCCTGGCTCTAGGGGCTGGGTGACCCCTCGACCTTGGGTGTCAGCCCTGCTTTCTGCTCCCAGCCCACTGAAGCTGGAGGCTTTTTTCACTCAGGGAGTTTCTGGCCACTGAGGCTGACAAACCCAAGGCTGATGAGTAAAAAGGCACAGTACTGATATTATCAAATCACATGGCAGGCCACTGATTCAAGTCCATTTACAGTCCCAAGGTTGACAGACAACATCACACACTGCTGAAAATGACCTGGCTATAGGCAGTATTCGGGGAGCTCTGGTAGCATAGTGGCTAAGACACTTGCCTGTTAACCAGACGGCTGGCGGTTCAAACCCACCGGCCACTCCTCGGAAGGAAGGTTGGGCAATCCTACTTCCGTAGTGAAACTGCCTCAGAAACCCAAGGAGGGGTCACTATGAGTCGGAGCCAACTCGATGGCACATAACAACAACAACAGCAGTGCTTCATGGAAGCAATATTAAAAATTCTCCTGAAAAAAAAAAAAACATTTTAAATTCCATATATCACGATTCTGCAATTTAACCTAACACAGATTCCCAATGGCAGTAGCTATTTCATTCCAAAAAACAAATTTTACTTGTTCTCAGCTGTACATTTTCAAATTGATACAGATAGTAAATACAAAAATAAATATATTTTACTATTCTCCTTTATATAACTGTTATGAAAATATTTATATAATTTTTTAATGTGAAATTTATCTCAAAACCTTATTTTTTGAAGAAGGCATTGAAATATACATCCCCCCAAAAATTTTCACTTTCTCTAGATGTTCATTTATATTCATACACACACACATACACACAAATATATACATATGTGTTATTAACATATGTGTAATATACACAGCAAGTTATATTATATTGTATTGAAGCTAAATTTATAAACTTTCCCTATTTTTGACAGAATTTTATAATTTTTTTTTTTTTTATGAATCATTTATCAACTGACCGAAGAAGTATCAATAAGACTGGTTTATCAAGAAAAGACAATTTTTTTGCTAAGTATTAACTACAGTAAGACCACTGTATTTAGTAGTGTCTATGATGGCAGTGAGAGCTCTGGTGGCAAAGTGCTAAGGCATTTGACTGCTAACCAGAGGCTGATTGTTCAAACCCACCAGCCACTCCTGGAAGGAAGGTTGGGCAATCTACTTCTGTAGTGATACTGCCTCAGAAACATCAGGTATCAGTGGGAGTGAAGCCTGAAGATAACAGAAGGGAGAAAATGAAGAACTTGTGCTGTGTCGTTTGTCCTATTGTACAGAGAACACAACCACTCAGTCTGTGAAAATGAAATTAAGAGCATTTATTCAGAAATATGATATATGGTTAGAGGGAAGCACCAGCCCATGTAAAGGAAAACTGATGATTTCCACCAACAACTTATAACTAAAGCAAATATAGTCTATGAAACAAACAAATTATAATACAATTTGTTTGATTAGTTAGGCATTGGGTGAAATCATAAGGAGGATGATTTAGGGGTAGGGAATAGGCTTCGCTGTGATAATTGGACATAGAAAATCACAGAAGTAGATGTATTTCAGGAACTAATTACAGAGTATCTAAATCATACTAATACAGCTTTTGGGTGGAATAATAGCATGGTGCCTAAGGGATTTGACTGCTAACCAGAAGGCTGGTGGTTCAAACCCACTGGCCATTCCTTGGAAGGAAGGTTGAGCAATCTACTTCCATAGTAATACTGCCTCAGAAACCCAAGGAGGAGTTTCTATGAGTTGGTTCCGACTCCACAGTAGTGAGTGGGTAGATGTTTACAGAGCTTTAACCAGGTATCTCAGGAGTTCGTGAGAGCTCTTAATGCCAAGATCTCATTTTCCCAGCACAGGTTATCAAACAAAACATTTAAGGGGTCTAGGAAACTTTAGATAAAGCTACTCTAAATCTTTTCAAGTCATTCTTTTTATTACATCTTCATCAAGAAAAACTATTCCAAAGGCACAGTTCATACAAAAGACACCTACATCAATACACATTTCCTTAGAGTGTATTTCCTTTACATCCTTGCTTGTCTATAGAGAGAAGTTCCTTCTTATATTTTATGGTTTCTAACAATTGACACATATGACCATTGAACAAGCAGATTTCCAAGCTGGCAGATCTATGGAAATCAGTAATTCATCAAGAACTTTTGTGGTGTTGTTAGATGCTACTGAGTCAGCTCCAACTCAAAGTGACGCTATGTACAAGAAAAAAAATCTGCCCATTCCTGCACCATCTTCACTGTCTTTGTTATGCTTGAACCCATCATTGCAGCCCCTGTATCAATCAATCTCATTGAGAGTCTTCCCGTTTTTCTCTAACACTACTTTACCAAGCATGATAATGGTTATTAATGTTAAAACCATGATACCAGACAACAGAATTGATCTAACCCAAGCACCTGCTCCATCAAGTAGCCAGCCAAGCATATCACAAATGGAAAACCCATACCCAGTTTTTTCAGGTTATGTGTACCCAAGTAGCTTTCTTGGTGTATTTTAGCAATATCATATTCTCTTTCCCTGAAGTATTAATCCACATGCAACATGAAGTATTAGCTATCACACAGAAACTTCATGGCTGAGCTAAGACAAAACTGAATATGATTTCATTATATAAAACCACCTTAATAATAATAATAATAATAATAATAATAATAAACAAACTCACTGCTGTCGAGTTAATTCAACTCATAGCAACCCTTCCTCCCCTCCTAGGGCTTCTGAGGCAGTATCTCTACGGAAGTATATTGCTCAATCTTCCTTCTGAGGTGTGGCTGGTGGGTTTGAACTGCCAGCCTTCTGGTTAGCAGTCAAATGTTTTAGGCATTATGCCTCTGGGGCTCCTATCTTATATATAGTAACATAAAACTAAGAAGAATCAGGGGAAATGGAAGCCAGATTGAAAGTATCAGTTACCGTGTTTGAGTGAGGTCAAATTAAAACATGGTACGTGAGGCTGGGGCAGCTCAGGTGGATTTCATACCTTGAGTTGTATAGCCCATTTGAAAGTATTGTTAAAGTTGAGGGTGGCACTGGGTACAAAGCTACAGTTTAAAATGGGAAAAGGCAATGGTTCTGAATTTTCATGTATAGTTCAGGTGAATGATGATAGATCTAGCCTTCAGTAAGATATGTGTATATTGTGACTGCTTGAACTAATTTAACAAAAGCATTTGTGTGTCACAAGTTAATGGGGTTGCAGTGAGCAACAGTATGGGTAGAAAGTTTAAGTGCTTCATAGTGGAAAAACACAGCTCAAAAGAAATAAACAGGGCTATTAGCATACACATAATAGCTATGACAAAACAAACTTCAAGAATGAAAGTGAAGTGAAACTCACTGCTGTTGAGTTAATTCAACTCATAGCAATCCTTCCTCTCCTTCTGGTGAAGAAAGTGAAGAAAGAAAGATGAAAAAGGATAAAAATGCTACTAACCAATGAAGGACAAATATAATTAAATGTTAATGATTAAAATATACAAAGTTCTTTCAAAATTCACATGTCTTGCGAAATTAATCTGATTAGCCTTAAGAATAAGTGGTTATTGGAGCATAAAAATTGAAACAATTGTAATGAAGACAATAAAAATCTAATAAAATGATGTAATATGGATTCTAGTCCTTGACAGATTATAAGGAATAGAACTAATTTTTAACAGTGATTTTTGCATAGAGGGCTGGGCTCACAGGGGAAGAACAAGACATCAAAACATGAAATAATACTCCACAGGTATAGTCCTGTAATAATAAAGAACAGAATTAAAATAATCAGAAAACAAACTCTTAACATTTTTATATTCAAATTCCTTCTATACTAAAAGTTTGAGTTTATAGTGAGGAAATTATTCTAAAAACAAAGAAAATTAAACAATGGGTGACTAATCATAAAATTTCCATACAAGTTGTAAGTTCAGATTAAACAAAAATAGATATGATGATTAAAGGATTGTACTTAAGTCTGATCATTAAGTCATCAAAATACCAACAACTGAAAATTATGATTTCTAGTGACTAGAAAAATTGAAAAAAGATTAAAACAAATTATTTTAAGGTTCAGATGATTAAACATAGCAGTTCTTAACACTAAAGCAGAATACGAAGAGGGTCCAAAATTACTGCATTTCATATAGGTAGTTTCAGGTCAAGTCTGGAGATCTTGAGATTACATTCTACTCAGAGGTTGTCTGTTTCTCTTCCTGGTAATGTCTGAATTTTAATTGAAGTCCTTCACTGGACCCAACAGTTCATTTGGGAGTTGGGCCCTTCTTCAGTTGGGATAAACGAATCCAACTTTTGACTCCCTGTACTTTGGGCAACACAAGAATTTGTGAGTAAGATTAAAAAAAAAATCTTTTCTATCAAGATTCAAGGGTGCTCTGGTAGCATAGTGCCTAAGGTACTTGACTGCTAACCAGAAGACTGATCGTTCAAACCCATCAGCTACTCCTCGGAAGGCAGATGGGGCAATCTACTTCCGTAGTGTTACTGCCTTGGAAACCCAAGGAGGGGTTGCTATGAGTCGGGTCCAACTCAATGGCACATAACAACAACAACAACAACAACAACAACATCAAGATTCAAGGGAGTCCTTCAGTTGGTGTCATTTTCAATAGACATATATCTCCAGCTGAAAAAAGGACAGGTAGACAGATTTTTAATATCTTTATTATTAAAAACCTCTTTAAGATCTATAGTACGCTCTCTAGCATAATGAATCAAGGATCGGCAGTACTTTGTTCAATTGGCTCAAATTAAATTTGAATTTAATAATTGCTGAATGTGGCAAGTTCATTGGACAACTCAATACAATTTTGTAAGGAATTAATTTATTGGGGCCCAAAGGTGTGTCTCTCAAATTTATTAACACCAATGGAAGTGCTTATAGCCAAGTCAACCCCATAGAAGATGTAAGTTTTCTCAATTAAGTTTTTATAATCCCAGTATTTCTCTCCACAAGTTCAGAACACTGTGGATGATAATGACAATACAGTCTTTGGAAAATAGTAAAAATAAAACAGACAGTCCTTATTACTTGTCTTGTCAAATGGATTTTCTATCACTGCAGAGGAAAGGTGAGGATCCTTACATGGGGCTTATATTTTTAATAGTTTCTTTGCAACAAATGCTGCTGTGGAATTTTGACATGGAAAGGCTTTAACCCAATCTAAATATCTGTAAATCATCACTAGTATAAATTTATAACCATTAGCAGGTGTTAGATAGATAATATCTATTTCCCAAACATTAGTCTAGTTGGCAAAGGATATTTTCCAGATGGAAATTGATAATTGTTTACTCAGATTAAATTCTAAACAGATGATAGAAAATTTTCTGACTACTTGGTTTTCATCTTTGCAAAAATCTCACCAAAAGTATTTCCTTAATATGTGTATTGTCTTGTCCCTGCCCAAGTGTCCTATCATATGAAAAGTGGTTGCAAGGGGAATATGTAGATCTTTGGGAAAAACAGGTTTGATATTATTTCTTTTCCATAAGGAAGAATATTTGTTAAATTTACAGTCTTCTTCTAGCCATTGTTCTGTCTCTAATTTGGAAGCACGTTATTAGTGTTGGGCTAAATCATGCCAAATTGGAGGGTCCTGTGTAAGGTCTTTGATTACTTTACCATTGGCTATTTCACTTTTTTCCATGTGTAACTGAAGCATTTGCCATAACTAGAGGATTTGTTAGGATGATGTCCTTATAAAGGATTACAAAAATCTGTGTTGAGAACACTCATTACCTTAAAAGCAAATTGGCTATCTCAAGCAGTGACATAATTGAAAAAATATATATGGTAGGCTTCAGCTTGAAAGTCTCCCAGAAAAAGTTCTTTTAACAAACTGACTACTTCATCACCAGATAAGTCATATCATTAAAACAAAATTGAAACAAGGACACATGCAAATTTTCTGGCAGAACAGAGTTATTGTTATTGCCTATCCACAGTTGTGTAGTTGGGTATTGATAGCACCCAACATATCTCCAATCTACTTCTTCATAAAATGTTAGTATATGCCAAGGGTTTTAAAAAGGCCAATAGATCAAGAAAAGTATAAAAAATGCATGGGTTAAATTTAGCAAGACTTATCTTATGGTGGCTCAATATTTCTAAACAATTAGAGATTGATGGTCTTAGAGGATATATATATTTTTTCTTCCTTCCCTTTATTCTGGCCATAACAGGAATTGCCACAAATAGTTTGAGATACAACCTCCTAGTGGCTACATAAACTAATGCATTTCCTGTAATTTTTTTATGTTTGGGGAATCTCTTTAGGTTGATGGGCTTGGAATTTAACTGAGAAGGGAACAAAAGAGCTTACAGGAGGATGGCCAATGAGAGACTGTTCTTAAGTTAGTTCCTGAACGATATTAGAAACTCCCTTTAATTCCATAACATTCTAAAATCAGGTACAACTCCAAAATAAAGTCTGGAATCCTTGTAAATGGTTACTGATTTTCCTCACACTAAATTGCAAACCCTGGTGAGCACAATCAATTCAGTTTGTTGAGCTGATGTATCATCAGGTGGCAAGTTGCTTTCTAGGACCTTAGTGGATATGGTGATAGCATATCCACCTAGATAATGAGGATAAGAGGAATCCAGTTTTAAATAAGTGTCATCAATAAAAAGAATAAAATCAGGATTGAGGAGGGGAGTCTCTTGTAGTTATTGCCTTGGAGTCAAAACTTGGTCTGTTAAATCCAGGCAATCATGAGAGATTGTTTCATAGTCATCAGTTATAGGCAATAGGGTAACTGCATTTAAAGAACTGATTGTGTGAATCTTAATGTTAGATGTAGCTAATAGTAAGAGTTCATAGAAGTTTTCTCTGTTGACTGACAAATGTTGAGTTAAGGAAGAATTTAATATAGCAGCCACAGCATGGAGGAACATATACATACAAAAAATTCCCCAGTATAACACCTGTGATTTCTACATGCCTTGTGGTGGCTGCAATTGCTCTAAGGCATTGGGGATATCTCCTGACTACTGGATCTAACTGTAAACTATCATACCCTCTGTTGACCCCCATATGTCTGAGTGAGGACCCCAAAGGCATTACAGATGGACAAATAAAGGAAAGTCTAACTAATAATAAGGAAATGCTAAAGCTGGGGTGGTGAGAAGTGATTCTTTTAACTTAGAAGCAGCTTTGATATCCTTCTCAGATAGTTGAAATAGATCAGGTACTAGTCCCTTTAAAAACTGATAAACTAGATGGGCTACTAGGGAGAGATTAGGAATCTAGGACTGACAGTAGTCAGACCATAAAAATGTTCTCAGCTGCTTCTTACTAGTGGGGATAGGAAAAGTAAGGATTGTGTCCTTTGTTTTTGGGTGTACAGAAACCTGTTGTATTGAAATAATATGCTCATGATATTTTGCTGAAGTTAGAGCCAATTGCAATTTTTCTCTGGACATTTTATGCATTTTAGCAGTCAGATATTGTAGTAGCAGAATACTATCCTTTAAACATGTGTCTAATGAAAAGGAACAGACTAACAAATCATCAATATGTTGGAGCAAACTGAGCCACTGGAAAATTGTAAATATCATGAACTGGCATGTAAAACTCAAAAATAAATAAATAAATAGATAGATACCACTTTCCGTATAACTTGAGTTAAAAGTGTCCAGGTGAAGTCTAGATTATCCCACATAAAACATATATATATAAATATTTACTATCTGGGTGAATAGGGACACTGGAAAAGGAACTGCACAAATATATTACCATAAAATGTGTAGTTTCAGGAAGAATGTTAGATGAAAGTTAATGTGGTTTTGGTACTATGGGGAAACAAGTGATAGTTATGCAATTAATTGTTCATAAATCTCACAATAAACACCATTCTTGATATCTAGATTTCTTTACAGGGAAAACAGAAGTATTACATGGGCTGGGGTAAGTGGTAATATGTCTTTATTTAGAAAATCTTGAATAACTGGGGCTACTCCTTCCCTTAATTCCTTTTTTATGGGGTATTATGAGACCATAGGCAAAGTTTTAGAATGACTATTTTAATTTTCAAGGGTTCAGGTGTCAAACCTTGACCAATGTCTGTGGAAGACATGGCGCATAACCTTTCTGGGACTACTGAAAGTGTATCTGGGACAGAGGGTTACTTTGTGTTTCAAGGTGGGTCAACTGAGAGTTCTAAAGAGGGTGGCAGTGCTTCTGACTGACTGACATTGGAAATGGAGTTAGTTTGGGTTTGGGGAGTGTTCTGGTTACCTAGTGCCACTCTGACAAGGATATACCACAAATGAGATGGCTTGAACAAACAGGAGTTTATTCTCTTGCAGTCAGGAGGCTAGAAGTCCGAGTTCAAAGTGCTAGGCTCTTGGGGCTATGTGAAAGACCCTCGATCTTGGCCTTCAGCTCTGCCTCTTTCCCCCAGCCAACTGGACCTAGAGGCATCTCTTCACTCAAAAAGTTACTGGCTGCTGAGTCTAACAAGCCCAAGGTTGACAAATAAAATGGCACAGTTCCGATGTTACCAAACCACATGGCAGGCCATTAACTCAAGTCCCTTGAAAGTCCCAAGGTCAGCAGAGCATGGCAGGCTGTTGAACAATGACATGGCTACATGCAGGGTCCAAGTGTGACCTAAGCTAGAGACCATTTCCCAAGGGTTCTCCTTATATACAGGAAGCAGACCACAGCTCTAAGGTAGCTACTCATCTGCTCAGAGTAGATTATACCATGGAACTGATTACCAGTCTCATCACAGGGAATACTACGTCCAGCTGCCCAGCCACTCAACCAGGCCCAGCCAAGTTGACACACAAATGTAATTACCATAATTTTACCCCTTGTCAACTTGGCACCTGTACAGATCTTCAAAGGGTGTCATCTGTACAGATTTCTTTCACTGGGTGGCTGACCTAAGTAGCGACCTCACTCTGTGGGCCTGGTGGGCCTTGTTCCTCTACTTCTTGAGCATGGTAGTTCTGCCCCCTCTCTCTTGGGCAGTGGCTATAGCTCTATCCTACTCTACTGGCCCACATGAATGAGCAGCCCCACACTCCAGAACCAAGTTGGTGAAGGTCTAACTCTTTGACACCTAGGGGGGGCTATGGTGGTTCAACCCCCAGAGGCCATGGTCCCACCCCCCTGATACTGAGGCAGCTCTGCTTCCTGTTTCCTTGGTCTCTCCACTTCTTCCGATTAATCCCAAAGGCAACCCACTCTGCTGGAAATCTTCCCACCCAAAAAGCACTCAGCTTCCTTGTTCCATGGGTCAGCCAAACTGCTACTCCATTTCAAGCCAGTATCTTCTACCAATTAATGCCCAAAGGCAACCCACTCTGCTAGGAAGCTACCTACCCAGTGGCACCCAGCCTTCTCCTCCGTGGGCTGGTAAGTCTGTTGCTGTTTAATGCTGGTCTCTGGGCTCTGCTTCTGCCATCTCTCATGCCAGTCTCTTGGCTCTGCTCCTGCCATCTTTCATGCTGTATGTTGGGGTCTCTCTGCCAGGATTTCACATCAAGGACACACTCTTCTCCTGTTTCCACATTTTAGGTATCTGTCAGAGCAGCACCCACTCCTGGTACCATATTCTGTTCTGGTTACCTAGTCCCACTCTGACAAGAATATACCACAAATGGGATGGCTTGAACAAACAGGAGTTTATTCTCTTACCATTTGGGAGGCTAGAAGTCCAAGTTCAAAGTGTCAGTATCTAGGGACTATGTGAAAGTCCCTTGATCGTGGGCTTCAGCTCTTCCTCTTGCTCCCAGCCCACGGGAGCTAGAGGCATCTCTTCACTCAGGAAGCTACTGGCTGCTGAAGGTAACAGGCCCAAAGTTGACAAATAAAATGGCGCAGTCCCAATGTTACCAAACCACTCGGCAGGCCATTATGTCAAGTCCATTGAAAGTCCCAAGGTCAGCAGAGTATGGTAAGGTGCTGAAAAATGACACGGCTACATGCAGAGCCCAAGCATGACATAAGCTAGAGACCATTTCCTAAGGGTTCTCCTTATACACAGGAAGCAGACCACATCCCTAAGGCAGCTACTTAGCTGCTTACAGTAGATTCCACCATGGAATTGATTACCAGTCTTATCATGGGGAATACAACATCCAGCTGCCAGCCACTCCACCAGGCCCAGCCAAGTTGACACACAAACGTAACTACCACAGACGGTTGCCTTTTTGTAAAGGCATAGTGTGTCCCTGGATGCAACAAAGAGTTTCTTCACTATCTGTAGTTTCTCTCATTTTAGGATGAGAAGAGATAGGTATTTCTAAAACTATTCTTCTTTGTTCTACCTGGTAGGTTAGCAGGCTTATATGAGCTTAACAGAAAAGAATGCTACCTTAATCAGGTCCTCAAGAAATATTAGCTGGCTAAGAATAAGTTATGATTTAGTCCTGATTCATAATTCCCATAATTTTAGAAGTTTTATTACTCTAGGTAAAGGATTTTTCAAACAAGTGGGATTTAAATCTGACAACTTGGTTCCTGTATCAATTAAAAACTTATTTTTTTCTCCATTTACCTGGAAAGTAGTCCCTCCCTAGTTGCTTAAAGCCACTACTGAAAAAAATCCCATCTGCTTCCTGGAGTCACATAATTTTGACCCTACTGGAGATAAAGTGGGAGGTAAACAACAACAAAAAAAAAAAAAAACTCACTGACTTTCAGTCGATTTGATTCATAGTGACCCCTCCTTGGGTTTCCATGGCAGTTTCTCTATGGAAGTAGATTGCCAAATCTTCCTTCTGAGGAGTGGCTGGGGGGTTTGAACTGCTAGCCTTCTGGCTAGCAGGCAAATACCTTAGGCACTATGCCACCAGAGCTCCCAAAGTGGGAGTTACCATACCTAATTTATTTTTTACTTTAGTGTATCACGATTTGAAATATCCTCTTTTATTAACAAACAAACAAACAAAAAACAACTAGGTTTCCTGACTGGTCTGTTCCTTTACGGGCTCCAGTGTTGGGTTGCTATACTCTAGGAGTTTGCAACAGCTGAAGTTGCAAGACTGTCAGTTTATCCTGTTTGGCTTTAGTCCTTTGTTCACAGACCTGATTTTGCTGCTTAATGGTCTGAGCCAATTTGTACAGTGCCCAAAAGATTTCTAGAGGAAGCTGTTTCTCAATCAAAATGATGACATTTGACCAATTTTGAAATCTCTGGGTTTAAATCATTGACACACATAGAATTTAAGGCAATGTCAGTATCATCATTGCCTAAATCTATTCTTTAGTGTCCTAATCTATCTCTAAAATCATATACTTTCACCCCTTCTCTTATTTACAAGCTTGAATTTTAGTTCAATATATTTTCTTTGAAAATACCCTTGGGATTGCTTTAATCATTAAATCATAACTGCCTCTTGCTTCCAACAACTAATCTCTAGCAGTTTTTGCTGATGAAGGGATTACAGACTTTTCTCTCCTCATCCCATTCAACCTCAGTCCTTCAGGGTTGGACCTCCTTTAGGCCTAATAACACATGAATAAATTAGTAAATATCAAGAATTCCTGGCTGGTAGGTGGAGGTGAGAATCTTATATTCCTCAGCAAATTTACCTGGATCTTCCCTTGGCTTGGGAAAATCCTTCAATATGGCTCTTAGCTCTGCCTTACTCCATGGTGTAAACGCTATTTGATGTAGGTTGTCCTTCTAGGTCACATTGTCTGATTTTCAGGGCCTCTCAATGTGAGGCTTGTGTTTGGTCCTATCCAGTCCCTCATAGCAATAAGGAAGTAGAATTTGTAGTATTTGGGGGATAGGAAGGGAGAAGAGGAGGGAGATAGGGATAGAGGAAGGTAAAGGGAGACAGCTGCCAGGGAAGCAGAGGGAAAGAATGACAGTGGAAGGAGGAGCAAAGGTGTAACAATGAGCGGGGTCAATAAGAACTGGAGGATTAGCTGTAGGTTTAGACTGACATTGTATTTTCCTATTAATTCACTTTGTGTAGACAGTGTATCTTGCACAGAAGCAAAGCAATTTTCATTCTGTCTTTTAGAGCCCACTTGATGCCAATCTAGGAAGGCTTTCCATTCTTTTTTTCAAATTTTAAAATTTTTAGATTCTAATTGGCTGCACACAATTTTTTTTTTTTTCATTTCAAAAAGACCCCATAAAGACCATTGATACTCAAGATTTCCTGGGTAAGATGATTCCAGTACATCAGATAAAATAAACTACTGGGGTCATATTATATCACGAAAGTTGTGTGGTTCCTAACAAGGCGATCCAAATCCCCTTTGGAATTGTCATTACTCATCTCACCAAGGAAATAAATGTGCCTGTAATCCAGAGATACAGAAGCTCAGCATATTTGTAAAGGGATGAAAACTAAATGAAAACAGAACAGCCTTGATATTTCAACAACTAACAAAGCTGCAAAACAATATTTAAGGAATGAACAGGAAAACAAAACAGAAACTTAATTCCACAGAAAAACTTCCACATACAAAGAGTGGAAGTTCTTTCTGAGAAGCACTTACTTCTAAATGGCAGATTTCAAAGCCTCAGGGAAATGGAATGAAAGCACAAAATTCTTGTAATTTGGTGCCAAGTTCCTTATCCACAATCTTTGGGTCGGTTGTGGAGGGGATGCTTTTAGAAACCTGGACAAGTCCTCACATTGCGTAGAAAGAACAAACCTGCTCAATCCATGAGAATGAAATCAAGAGGATTTATTCAGAAAGATGACATTCAGATGCAGGAGAGCTCCAGACCACATAAAGGAGAAATGATGACTTCCATTAACATCTTACGGCTAAATTAGATATAGTCTGTGGAACAAATAAATTATAAAACAGTTTGATTTTTTACTCTTTGGTTGAGGCTATAAGGAGGATGGGTTAAGGGTGGGAAGTAAACTTCTTCTGGATGATTGAACATTGAATATCACAATGATTTACTTCAGCACCTAATTATAGAGCTCCTAAATATTACTCATAGAGCTTTCATGTGTAATCACAAAATATTACTGATGAATGTTTACACAGCTTTAACCAGATGTCTCAGGAGTGGGTAAAAACTCCTCTTGGAGCCAGCATCTCATTTCCCCAGCACAGTTTGTTAAACAAAACTATTAAGGGGTCTGAGAACCTGTAGATAAAGCTGGCTCCAAACTCTTTCAAGTAATTCTCTTATTCATATCTTTGTCATAAAGACATATTCCATTGGCCCACTTTATACAAAAGATACCTGTGTGAAGAGTTCCCTCCTTACACTGTATTTCCTTTACATATTGGCTTGACTACAGAGATGAATTACTTCTTAGTTTTATGACTTCCAGTAATTAACACAGACAGATAACAGGGAAATTGACTTTTCAGCTGAACAAACAGATTTCCAGGCTGGCAGATACATAGAAAAGAGTTTATTTCAGCAAGAACTGAGTGAAATTCATTCTGCTCTGGTCAAAAAACGCTTTACAAATTCCTCCTTTACAATCCAAAGGATTTGTTCCTTACAGTTCTATAGGGTTTACTTTGCTGTGTACTTTTACAAAAGCAGATCACCAAGCATTTCCTCCACTGTGTTGTCGTGTGTGTGGGTTTGAACTTTTGGTTACTAGCTGAGAGCAAACCATTTTTGTGTTGTTATGAGTTGGAATTTATTCAATGGCAATGGTTTTGGCTTTTTTGATTTATGAAGGAAGAGGAGTCCGTGCGTGGTGCAAATGGTTAAATTGCTTAGCTGCTAACTGAAAGGTTGGAGGTGACAATCCACCCAGAGACATTTTAGAAGAAGGGCCTGGTGATTTGCTTCTGAAACATCAGCCACTGGAAACCTTGTGGAGCATATTCTACTCTGACACACACATGCTTGCACGATTCAGAATGGATAGAGTAGCAACTGATTTTATGTTTTTATGAAGGGAGAAGGACCTATTTTCAGCCAACGGACCTTCGATGCAGTCACCATTTATCTATCAGTAGACGTTTACATGTTGCTATGATGCTGTACAGGAGCTATGGTAGCATAGTGCCTAAGGCACTTGACTGCTAACCAGAAGGCAGGTGGTTCAAACCCACCAGCCACTCCTCAGAAGGAAGATGGGGCAACCTACTTCTGCAGTGATACTGCCTCGTCAACCCAAGGAGGGGTCGCTATGAGTCGGGGCCGAGTCGACTGCACATAACAACAAAACAACAGAACAAGTTTAAGCAGAGGTTCCTAAAGCAGATTATGAATAGGAACCTGGTAATCTGCTTCTGAAATCATCCAGTGAAAATGCAATGCTTCGTAATGGTGCAGTCCATAAGCAATCATGAGAATGGCCCAGGACAAAGCAGCAACAACATTTCATGGTGGCGGTGGTGGCAGTTACACGAATGGCAGCTAATAACAAGGATGACAACAACAACAATCTATGAAGGTAGAGGTCAATAGGTAACAAGCAAGTATTTATAAGATTTTTTGACATCTAATGTATTGTGAGTCTTTAAATGTGGAAGGGCATGTGGAAGGGAGCTCTGGTAGCATAGTGGCTAAGGCACTTGACTGCTAACCAGAAGGCTGGCGGTTCAAACCCACCAGCCACTCCTCAGAAGGAAGATGGGGCAATCTACTTCCGTAGTGATACTGCCTCGGAAACCCAAGGAGGGGTCGCTATGAGTCGGGGCCGACTCGACAGCACATAACAACAACAACAACATGTGGAAGGGCATTACACAAAGATGGCTGTGTAATTCTTAGGATTGGTAAATACAGCCAGGGAACATTTGTGAGACAAGTGATTAAAGAGCAAACAACTATTTGATGAACGTAGTTAAGTGATAGATCTATTACACTGAAAGGGGTTTTTTACTCTAATGATAGCATGTTGAGCAACTTTTTGTTTGAGTAAATGGATTTTCAGGAGGTTCTTGAAACAAACAATAACATTATTTTCAACTTCATTTCCTAGGGAAGAATTCTCTGGGATAACAAAAGTAAGCTTCTGGCTATTGACAGTTTCAGTTCTCACAGATCAAACTTGACATGGAAGTCTACTAACTCCCAGTCTTAGAAAAATATATGTTAAGAGGACATGAACTAGTTTGATGCTCCCTTCATTAAAAAAAAAAAAAAAAAAAAAAAAGCTACCAGAAACAAATTCTTCACATTCCAATTTATTTGATACTATAAGAATTACCACATTATTTTCATACTTTATTGAATTAAAGACGGATGCTGTGAAATGCATGATGTTATATGAAAAGTACTTGAGCAGCTCAGTTTAAAAAAGTCCTGGAGCTTAGTTTACTTATCTGAATTTTGCAAATAATGAATTGAATAAAAAGCTCCAAAAAAAATCTGATTTATAATAATAGTGTTAAATGATAAAAACATTGTGCTTTTTATCCATGTCATTTATCATGTTCTATAAGGCAGAATAGTTCTGGTTTGTTAAACATTAATTAAAATCACAAATTTAGTTCTCGCTAGTATTGATGATGCTTTAGTTGGTGAATTATTCATGATAACTAATAATAGTTTAGTTGCTTAGTTTCTCTATTTATTATGCATGTAGTATATCATTTAGAATTTTGATCTTTCCTACATTTACATTTCAGTCCTTTATAGTACAAGAAGTATAGACCTTCTTGCTTGAAAGGTCTACTGAATAACTTTATACACATTTACAGAAGTTTATTTACTACTTAGAGCTATTCATTTCTGAGTTTATGGTCATCTTTGATAATATCAAGAGTGAGCATATTGAGTATTAAATATGTTCCATGTTATGACCAGTGGCACAATACATACCTGCAAGGACCCCAAACCAGCAATGTAGCCAAGAAGAAAGAGTTGAAAGACATAAAGAACAAGAAAGCTGTTGAATTTACCAAATTATTACCAAGCAACTTATTAAAGATGAAAAGCTAAATTAATTAGGACTCACTGCCTGAATGGGCTGAAAGAATCTGAGGAGTGACTTACCTGGAAGGGAAAAGTCAGGAGAGCCTGAGTTCATGTTTTAAGGTAGATCTTTTAAGATTAGGAACTGATTGGGATTGAGCTAAACTCGTGATATAATAGTGAAGGATTTTGTACTCAATGAGGGGATGGTCTTAAAGTAAGTAAACTGTTATTTGATAAGTAACCTGTTTGTTGAGATCATCAGATTCTTATCCTCAATAAATAAAGTGTTGGAAATTTTCTGAAGTAAATAAGGAAGTACTTTCTTTCCTAGGCAAACTTTTTCTGTCACATTGACACAGATGATCTGAATTCACAGAGCCAACTAAAATAAGAAAACTAAAATAAGAAATCATAAGTATTTATTATCTGTTTGGGTCTTGCGTTTTTCTCAATCTGCTAAAAAATTTACTGTCACCTTCATGCTAGGCTCAAGACACAGAATAGAATATCTCCTGTAATCTGGTGAAATTTGGATTAACGTCAGCACACTGGCCTCAAAGATTAGGACCATTATCCACTTGTTCATTCACTCATTCATTCAAAAAAGTTTACATAATGGTTTGTATTGCAGGTGTCCTACTTATTTCTGTAAAGGCTATTCTAAAACAAAAATGATTCTTCCTGTTCTCATGAGCTAGAGTCTTGATATAGTGTCCTTGCTCTGTGTTACACAGGTCATTTCTCCCCTAATCATGAGACTCTTCAGTGGCTAACAAGCCTTGATATTTGTATTGGTAAAGACAAATTTATCAAATCTTTAAGGTCCTTTATTTACAACCCCCATAATCCCTTCCTATATTTGCTTGATTTCATATTTTTCTTCTCTTGGCTCCTATCTCACACTGGCAAATTCAGCCTTTTTGGTTGGAGTTCTGATACTTTGAATGGCTCTGGTGACCCTTCTTGAGGGGCTTAATTGTCCTCATTATATATCTAGTGCCTGGCTGTGGTTCCATTATAATTCAGGAACAACAGTACAGCTTAAAATTTTTTTTACTTGGACTTTTATTGTGGTACCAATTCTGAGATCTCCATTATCTCTTCATCTTTGAGAACCCTCAACAAAGCTAGCATCTTACACTGAATAAATTACTCACTGTGTGCACCCTTAACTAGTGACACTGTCCTCGGTCAGTTTCTGAGTTTCCTCCTTCTGACGAGGCTTTATGTGGTAACCCAGACCAACATGCATCCTACCCAAACCCAGCCTGATTATGTCTGATGATGTGAAGGATAACACAAATTTGAGGACAGGGTAAGGAACAAGCCATAAAATTTAGGAAGTTTAAAAGTTTAAAAAAATATATGAAGTAGTAAGTACAACTTATATTTTCCTAATTAGATCAACTAAAATAGATTATGGACAAGTAAAATATTACTTTGGAAAATGCTTTGTCTTGATTAGTGAAATGATTTTAATAATTCTGTAATGTTTTTTTCAAGTAATTTCTCTCCGAATTTCCTTAGTCATTTTTTTTTTTTTTTCCCATGGCATTTAAGAAAAACTGATGGAGTATTTTGGGGGAATACTTCATCAGAAATGGTCGGTATAAAAACGTTCAAGTCCCAAAGTAACCTTGATTTAAAAGTGTTATCAAAACAATATGCAGGTGAGAATGCAATTTTCTTCTTTTACCTCTAATCCTTTTTTCTAAGCAACGTGCTTGCCATCTTTGCCCTGGAAAGGCTCTGCTCATTTCCCCTTGCATTCCTTTCCTGATACTCTTTGCCCTGCTTAGATCATCAGATCACTTCCTTTCTGTCTGACTAGACAAGCTATTAAAAATCATTTAATTACTTTGTGGCTTATCTACTGAGGACAGCACTTAAAAAATGTAGTTAGGCCATGTTGGGGGTGCAAAGTTGATTTTACATGCTTCTGAAGAAGAAAATCTGAAAGATCAAGTCTATTTCCTTCTTAAACCTTTCTTAAATATTTCAAGGCACACTCATCTCTTTCCTTTGCTTAGATACTATAGTTTGTAAGGATACATTAGAGAATTTAGAATTTAGAACTTAAAATATGCACTGCTTTCTTCTGTCTTTATTTTGCATGCTTTCTCCAATTAGGTTTCTTGAAAACTAGGAATAAAACAAAATTTTCTTTTTTTTATTTGCTATAGCTCATATCTCAATGTAAATAATATATGGCTTATCAATAGTTCTTCATTGAGTCCATACTTAGCTGATTAAGGAAACAGCTTAAGTTGCTTATGTTATTATAAAGGAGCAGAAGATATGCCCACAAGTGTTAATACAAAATAACAGAATTCAGGTCACTCTTGTGATTGCCTCTCAGTGAATAAAACAGTTTCAATTCAGCAGTTCTCAGTTCTACTTTGGTATTCATTTTACATATCATATTCACAGGGCATTCAATATTATTTCTTGAGTAGAAAAGTCAATATTTCAGAAATAAAAATTCACCATGTGATTCAAAAATCTGTTCTCACAATCTTCAGGGACATGTCCTGCAGTTTTTACAAGCACAAAACACATTGCAATCATTTGGAAGTTACACATGAAAGTGACAAATTTCATTACTGAGCAGACAAACTTTGGGCTTAAAGCCAAATATAATTATAAAGTGCGAGGAACATTGGGAGCTCTGGCAGTGTAGTTCCTAAGGCACTTGACTGCTAACCAGGAGGCTGGCGGTTCAAACCCACCAGCCACTCGTCAGAGGGAAGATGGGGCAATCTACTTCCATAGTGATATTGCTTCAGAGACCCAAGGAAGAGTCTTTACGAGTCGGGTCCGACTCGACAGCACATAACAACAACAATGACGACAGGAACATTGGGCTATCATAAAGAGTACAGATTACGACACATTTATCTTTCAGCAAGGAATCCCTGTCTTCAATTAAAAAAAAATGTAAAATAGTGATTTAATTAAAAATTAATACATTCTTATGAAATTAAAATCTAATGTTCATACATTCATTCAGCTATACAAACTGCTGTCTACACAGATGGATTACTGACGTGTGGATTATAAAGAATCACTGATGGCAAGTCAGAATAATGATTAATAATTTTAACCATTTTTAATAGATCGTGGGGAATGGAAATAGGAAAAGTGTAGTATAAAGAGTGAAAACATTCAATAATCACTAAAATTAGTTATATTTTACTACTTGAACATGAAGAAATAATTTGTTAAGTAGGAAATATTGATCAGAAAGTCACTTCTCAGTCTGCAACCTTTGTGACAAAGTTGATCAACGCTTCTGGAAACATTTTCTTCACTTGATTTTTGGGTACCACATTCCTGGCTTTTCTTCTATTTGACAGCCAGATCCATCCCCACCTCCTTACTAGTTTCTCTTCATGTACTATTTCATAATGTTGGATGCTAGAGTCCAGTCTTTGAATCTATTTTCTATACTAGTCTTTCTTAGTGATTTCATCCAGTCTTATGGCTTTAAACCCTGTCTACACATTTGTTGTTGTTGTTATGTGCCGTCGAGTCGGCCCGACTCATAGCGACCCCTCCTTGGGTTTCCGAGGCAGTATCACTAGGGAAGTAGATTGCCCCATCTTCTTTCCACTAGTTTTTCTTAGACCTCACTATATACTATTTTAGCCTTGATAACCTTGCTCTAACCACACTAAATTGTGCTATTCTTCAGAAACACCAGGGATGTTGTCAAATCTGGGCCTCTTTACTCATTTTTCTCTGCTGGAAACAAATTTACTGCCACAAATATAGATCAGTATGGCTCATTCCGCCCTCTTTTAAGTTTTTGCTCAAATCTCTATGTAACACAGGAGATCCCAGTCTTGGCACTTTTGTATCCTGCCCCACCATCCTTTTGAACTCCCTTCTGCAAGTGCGTGTGATATATATTTGTACCCTATCTCTGCAGGACACCCTCAGAGATCCTTCTCACTTGTGGAATCCCTCTCATTTTCACATACCTGACTAAGAAATAAGCATTTAAATTATTTGCAATTTCTGGTTTGATGTGGCCTATTTTCATAAATGGCAATTTAAAGGGGAAAGGAGCTGCCCACCCAAGAGCAATCTGAGTGGCACTGCACCACCCACATAAACCAGTTGCCATCTCACAGAGACCCTATGATTGTCAGAGTAGAATTGTATTCTAGAGAATTTTCCATGGCTAATTTTTTTAAAAGTTGGTTGTCAGCTTTCTTTTGAATGTACCTGTGGGTGAACTTGAACCACCAAATTTTTGGTTAACAGCCAAGAAAATTAACAATTTTTACCAGCCAGCTCTGCTGGCATAATACCTAATGCTAACCAGAAGGCTGGCAATTCATATCCACTGGCCACTTCTCGGAAGGAAGACTAGGCAATCTATTTGAATAGAGAAGTTACCTTGGAAACCCAAGGAGGGATCGTTATGAGTCAGAACCGACTCGATAGTAATGAGTTTAGAGAGACTTCGATACTCACATAATGATTGCCATCACCGTAGATTAATTTTGCCTGTGTATGAATTTCATATAAATGCATTCATACAGCATCTGGCTTCTTTTAATCAAGATGGTTTTAAGATTCATCCATGTTACTTCAATGGTTCACTAATGAACTATTTATATTATTGGATATTATTCTATGGCTTATGTTCTTCTTTTGATGGGCATTTTGGGTGATTTCCGTATTTTGCTACCATTAATAAAGCTGCAAAGTGTTTTTAGACAAATTTTTTTTTTTTTTAAAGTATGAATACATGTTTTTACTTTTCTTCAGTTACTAGTTAAGAATAGAATTTCTTGTCATAATGGATTAGTGTATTTTAGCCTAAGTTCTTTGATATTAACTATGAAATGATTTACCAAAGTAAATTGGCATATTTTGGATCCTGCATTTGGCCATGTCTTCATCTCCAGTGCCTGGACTTGAACCAGTGGCTTGCTGTGTTGCCTGCCAACCTTAGGATTATTCCTGGACTTGAACCAGTGGCCTGCTCTGTTGTCTGCCAGTCTTGGGATTGTGCCATTTTACTTGTTGACCTTGGGTTCATCAGCTTCAACAGCTAACAGCTGCATAACTTAGAAGATGTTGCTAGCTTCAGTGCGCCTGAGCAAGAAGCAGAACTGAAGTCAAAGGTCTAAGGACCTGCAACCAGCCCCTAGAGCTGGCACTCTGAATACAAACTTCTAGCCTCCTAAAGTGTAAGAGAATAAATTCCTGTTTGTTAAAACCATCCACTTGTGGTATTTCTGTTACAACAGCACTAGAGAACTAAGCCAGTGAAATGTGCTTAAAGTAAAGGAAAAGAGTTTTCCTGAAGGAGAAAACAATTCATGTATAGGTCAAAAAGGCTTTCAATTCCACAGAGTGAAGGGTCCAAAGGGTTTTTTACCCAGAGGCAAAACAGGTGGATGTGATTATAACTATGGTGGCTTTGAATTATATAGAGAGTTGTCCTTCAGCATCTGAGGGAGATTAGTTCTAGGACCCTGTGGATATCAAAATCTGTGGATGCTCTCTAAAGCAAAACTCATTGCCATTGAGTGGACTCTGACTCACAGCTGAAAACCTATTTTGTGTTCAAGACTGTAAATCTTTATGGAAGCAGACCACCCCATCTTTCTTTCATGGAGTGACCAGTGGGTTCAAACCACCAATATTTTGGTTAGCAACCAAATACCTTAACCACTACACCACCAGAGCTCTAGTTCCATATATTAAATGGCATAGTATATGCATATAACCTACGCACATTCTCCTGAATACATCATCTCTACATTACTTAAAAAGCATAATACAATGCAAATGTTATGTAGAAAACATTTTATGTTCCCTCTTAGCATTTGAAGGATTGCTTAATTTATTATTATTATTAAAAAAAATATTTTTGAACCATGGTTGGCTGAATCCTTGTATGAGGAACTCTCAGACCCTGAGGGACAACTGTAACTATAAGAAAATAGCAAGTTAAAATTATACAGGGTTAGTTGATGGATTTCTTGGAGCCAGTCTAGCAAAAACTCTGTTACATGTACATTCTTTTTTCTGTACAAACATAATCTCAAGACTCTGTGGCTCAACATGCCTTGGAAAACATTTCTTACCAACCTGTCTTTTGCTTTCTTCAATGTTGGCTGAAATCGTTAAAGTTTTACTGTTTGTTATATTTTCCACTTTCTTTTCTAAAAGTTACTTATCTAGCAGAGCGAAGTGGAAACTTACAGTTATGACAGGCTGCAGCCTTATGCTAAAAATAAAAAATAGAGTCTGACTTTGGACAAAACCGTAATTATTTCCTAATAACCAGAGGCCTTGATTATTAATTTTGTCAGGTGTCATCTAGTTGGCTTTGACTTATAGCCACCCTCTGTACAACAAAATTTAACACTGTCAAGTCCTTTGTCATACTCACCACCATTGCTATGCCTGATAATAATTTATTATTAATTTTAAGTGCGCTTGTTCAGTACATTCTTTATGTATCCTAACTTGACCACAAAGGAAATAATTTCCTTAGTTACCAATAGTTATGGATCAGATAGGGGACTCAATGATAATATGTTCCTGATTTTATTTTAACTTTGCTGAATACAGCAGAAGATTTAGTTGAGCTATTTTATTTCAGTCAAAAAGCTCTCTTGGTCTCCTCTCTTTCATAACCAGTGTCACAGAAAACTCTTGACAAAATTTATTAAATGGGAATTTAATTTGCTGTGTAAACTTTTAGGAAAAACACTAAAGTATTCAAAGTAAATAAAAGGATACAGTGTATCACCTTATACCATTTGTTTCACGTTTTTAAAAATCCAGTCTAATTTTACAATCCTGACAGTTATTTGAAGTGTCCATTTTAATTTCCTGTAATTATTGATATGATTGGATTTTAAGTTGAAAATCTTCATAGTTTTTCCTTGCCCCATCTATCTATATATATATTTTTACATTTTGTTTCCTTTTTTCTTCATGTTTCTATCAAGTTAAACAAAAATTTTCATTCTGCTTAGTTTGTGACTTCTTGCTTTTATGTTATACATTTGTTTTGTATTCTTTCTTTCTTTTTTAAATCAGGATTTGGGTGAAAGTTTACAGAGCAAATTCACTTTCCATACAGCAGCTCACATATACTTTGTCTCATGACATTGACTACAGTTTACCACAATGCAAGAGCTCCCCCCATACTTCCTCCCCATAGTTGCCTCTTCCCTGTTCCCTTCCCTCCATGCACTCCTGCCCCCCTGAGCTGTCTCCCTGTGCATACACTGCCCTTCTATTCTCCCATGATCTGTCCAAGGAGTATATTTACCTAATGTAAATGTTCAGCTCATATACCTAACTTGTGTTTGACTGGAATCCACAGGAGTGGGTTCAATACCAGACCTGAAGGGTAGCTAGGGGCTGTAGTCTCAGTGTCTCCATCAGGCTCAATCACACCAGTAAACCTGTAGTTCTTCTGACCTCATAGTTGTATAGGCTGAGGATCACATGGTGTATCAGTCACTTGGACTAATTGTTTCCATGAATCTTTGGTTTTCTTCATTCTTCTTTGCTCTGGACAAGGAGAGACCCATAGTTCCAACTAAATGGCTGCTTGCAAGCTTTTAAGATCCCAGTAGGGATCTACCAAAGTAGCATTGGAACAATGTTTTGTGTAGTATGTTATGCTACTTGAGCTTGATGTCCCCTGTGACTATGGTCCCGAGCCCACAGGTCCAACTACTTGCTCCCTCTGGGTACCTGCCTATAGCCAAGAAGTGACTACAACCTTATCCCTTGTTAGTTCTACTGTATATCTGGACATTATTACAGAACATACAAATACACTTGTAGAAACATTGTCTTCCAACCCTATACATTATCTTGAGCACACTCCCCCCTGCATAGACATAGCTAATAGTTCAGCCTGTCCACCCATCTATCTACCTTTGTATCCATGCTTGGCTTCACTAACAACTCAGTATTGTATGTGCAAAAGAGTTCATCTTTGTTCTCTGTACTTCCCATGTACCTCTCTATGTCTTCCTCTTCCTCAGTGCCACCATGTTGATCACTCACATTGTCATTCTCTTTACCCAAATCAATGCTTATCTCTACCTATCTAACAGTGTTTCCTCCCCTCCCTTCCCACCCCAGGTAAGCAACACAGAAAATTTCCTTCCATGTAGAAACCTTTCCTTGACTTTTTACAATAAATGACTAATACAGTATTTTTCCTTCCATAATTGACTTATTTCACTCCACATAATGTCCTCCAGGTTCGTCCCCATTATGACGTGCTTCGCAGATTACACTGTTCTTTAGGGTTGCATAGTATTCCATTGTATTCATGTACCATAGTTTGGTTATCCATTCTTCAGTTGATGGGCACCTACATTGGTTCCATGTTTTGGCTATTGTAAATAGTGCTGCAATGAACATAGGTGTGCATATGTCTATTCTTGTCCTGATTCACTTATTTAGGATATACCTAGAAATGGAATGGCTGGGTCAAATGGCATTGCTAATTACAACTTTTTAAGGAATTGCCATACTGTTTTCCATAGTGGTTTTATCATTTTACTGTCCCACCAAAAGTGCATGAGAGTTTCAACCTCTTCGCATCCTCACCAACATTTGTTATGTTCTGTTTCATTGAAGTTTGTTGCTAGTGTTTGGGAAAGATGGTATCGCATTGATGTTTTGATTTGCATCTCTCTAACGGATAATGATTGTAAGCATTTCTTATGTTTGTTGGCTGCCTGAATACCCTCTTTGGTGAACTATCTATTCATGTCTTCTGCCATTTAAAATTGGATTATTTTTCTTTTTGTTGTTGAGGTATTGGAGTTTTCTATAAATTCTAGAGATAAGTCCATTGTCAGATATGTCATTGGCAAATATTTTTTTCCCATTCTGTCAGTTCTCTTTTGAATCTTTTGGAGAAATCTTTGGAAACACATAAAAAATTAATTTTTAGAAGGTCCCATTAATCTAGTTTATCTTCTGCTATTTATGAATTTTAAGTTATGGTTGATATTCTAATTATGCCATATATTAGGGCCTTCAAATTTGCTCCCATGTTTTCCTTGAGGAATTTTAAACTTTTAGGTTTAATGCATAGTGCTTAAGGCACTTGACTGTTAACCAGGAGGCTGGTGGTTCAAACCCACCAGCCACTCCTTGGAAGGAAGATGGAGCAATCTACTTCTGTAGTGATACTGCTTCAGAAACCCAAGCAGGGATTGCTATGAGTTGGGTCCGATTCGACTGCACGTAACAACAACAACAATTTGTCTTTTGTCCATCTGGAGTTAGTTTTTGTGTATGGTGTAAGATACAGATCTTGTTTCATTTTTCTGCAAATGGATATCCAGTTTTGCCAACATCACTTTTAAATAGACAATCTCTTCCCCATTTAATGAATTTTGGCACTTTGTCAAAGGTCAGCTGACCATAAGTTGATGGATCTTTGTCTGGGTTCTCAATTCTATTCCATTGGTCTATGTGTCTGTCATTATATCAACACTAAGCAGTTTTGACTACTGTGATTGTACAGTTGGTTTTGAGATTCTGCCGTGTGGGACCTCCTACTTTGTTCTTCTTCAATGTTATACTGTTATGTGCCGTAGAGTCAGATCTGACTCATAGTGACCCCTCCTTGGGTTTCCCAGGTGGTATCACTATGGAAGTAGAGTGCCTAACCTTCCTTCTGAGGTGTGACTGGTGGATTTGAGCTGCCAGCCTTTTGGTTAGCAGTCAGGTGCCTTAGGTGCTTTGCTTATCTGAAGGCTCTTTCCTTTCCATATAAATTTAGCGATTGCTTTTTCTTTATCCATAAAGAATGCTGATGGGATCTGGATTGGGATTGCAGTGAACAAACAGATTGGTTTGGGTAGAAGTGACATTTTCACAATGTTCAATCTTCCTATCCATGAGCATGG
>NW_006922208.1:557518-558511 GCF_000298275.1 Orycteropus afer afer
GATTGCCCCATCTTCCTTCCAAGGAGTGGCTGGTGGGTTTGAACCGCCAGCCTTCTGGTTAGCAGTCAAGTGCCTTAGGCAATATGCTCCAAGAATTCCAACAGTTCTTCAATAGTATCCTGATTTTATCCTTTTTATTTTGGTTGGTTCTGTTGTGATGTTACCCACTTTGTTTCTTATTCATGTTATTTGTATTTTCTCCCTCTTTTCCTTTGTTAAATTCGCCAATGTTTTGTCAATTTTATTAATCCTTTCAAAGAATCAACTTCTAGTCTTGTTGATTATTTCCATTTGTCTTTCTAATTTGTTTCCTTGATTTCATCTCAAATCTTTATTATTTCCTTTCTTCTAATGACTGTAGGCTTTTCTTGCTATTCTTTGTCCAATATTGGAGATGTTGCTTTAAAGTGTTGTTTTTGGTTCTTTCTTCTTTTTTGATATGAGCTTTTATTGCCATAAACTGGCTTCTGATCACTCCTTTTACTGTGTCCCAAAGATTTGGGTATGCTGTGTTTTCATTCTCATTTGTTTCATGGAATTTCTTCATTTCATTTTTTACTTCTCTAACCCAGTCTTTCTTAAGCAGAGTGTTGTTCAGTTTCCATGTGTTTGCTCTTCTTCCATTGATCTTCCTATTGTTGATTTCTAATTTGGTAACATTGTGACCTGGGAAGATGCTTTGCAGTATTTCAATGTTTCTAAATTTATTAAGGTTTGCTTTATGGCCTAACATAGTGTCTATCACAGAAAATATTCCATTTGCCCTGGAAAAGAATCTATATTATGCTGTTGTTTGGTGAAGTGCTCTGTAGATGCCTATGAGATCAAGTTGGTGGATTGTATTGTTTAGCTCTTCTGTGTCTTTTTTGACTTTCTTTTCTGTTTCCTATCTTTCATTGAAAGTGATGTACTAAAATCTCCCACTATGGCTGTAGAGTCATCTATATGCCTTTTCAATTCTTTTAACATCTGATTTATGTATTTTGGGCCTTT
>NW_006922208.1:561385-570384 GCF_000298275.1 Orycteropus afer afer
TTTTTTTTTTTTTTTCATGTAGATTCTTCTACTAAACTCATGGGCTCTTGTTGACTTCCTTTAATTGTCTTCAGCTTCAACCTGAATTTGCATAGGAGCAATTGATATTCATTCCACAGACAGCTCCTGGTCTTGCTTTTTCTGAAACTGAGTTTCTGCATTGCTTGTTTTGTAAGATTTAGTTTATCTAATTCCTGTGTATTCTGTCTTGTGAGATCCATGTGTATAACTGCCATTTACTATTGAAAAAAGGTATTTGCCGTGAATAAGTCATTGGTCTTGCACAATTCTGTCATGTGATCTCCAGTGTTATTTCTATCACCAAGGTCATATTTTCCAACTACTAGTGACTCTAGTTTGTTTCCAACTTTTGCATTCCAATCATCAGTGATAATCAGTACATTTCGATTGCATGTTTGGTCAATTTCAGACTATAGAAGTTGGAAAAAATCATCAGTTTTCTCATCTTTGACTTTGGTGGTTGGTGTGTAAATTTGAATAATATTGGTATTAACTGGTTTTCCTTGTAGGCAGATAGATATGATTCTGTCATTGACACCATCATACTTCAAGATATCTCTTGAGACATTTTTTTTGTGATGATGAATGCCACACCATTCCTTTTCAATTTATCATTCCTGGCTTAGCAGATCATATGGTTTTCTGATTAAAAATGGCTAAAACCAGTCCATTTCAGCTCACTAATGCTTAGGATATTGATCTTTATGTGTTCCATTTCGTTTTTGACTACTTCCAACTTTCCAAGATTCTTACTTTGCACATTCCATGTTCCAGTTATTAATGGATGGTTGTAACTCTTCCATTTTGAGTTTGCAGTTTTTTCTTCCCATTTTGAATTTGTAGAAATATGGAAACCTATACATGCTTAATTAGTGTAACCCATTAATAAATACTGTGAATGCAATCAACAAGATATTGTACATATTATTAAAAACAATGTGTAATCTTTTTTTTAATATTATTGTGGTTTGAGTGAAAGTTTACAGAGCAAATTCATTTTCCATACTGCAGTGCATACACATTTTGTCTCATGACATTGGTTATAATTTCCCCACAATGTAACATCTCTCTTCCCACTTCTTCCCTTAGTAACCTCTTACCTGTGTCCTTCCCTCCTATGCATTCCTGCTCGAGCTGTATCCCTGTACAAACACTGCCCTTCTGTTCTCCCATGACTGATCTCTCAGAGGAATTTATCTACTTGATTTGTATGTTCACCTCGTATGCCTACCTGTTGTTTGGCTGGAAGCCACAAGAGTGAGTTCAGTTCCAGACTAGAGACCATAGTCTCAGGTGTTTCACCAGACTCTATCAGACAAGCAGACCTTATTTTTTTTACATAGTTTTGAGTTTTGTTCCATCCTGTTCTCCCACTTTATCCAGAATCTCCTACATAGATCCCCCTCTGTGTGACTGACAGTGATAGCTGGGCACAATCTAGTTCTGATCTCATGGTAATATAGGTTGAGGATCACATGGTGTACCAGTCCTTTGGAGATTGTTTCCTTGTGTCTTTGGTTTTCTTCATTCTTCTTTGCTATGGATGAAGAGAGACCCATCATTTCATCTAGATGGACGCTTGCAAGCTTTTAAGATTCCAGTCATTACTCATCAAAGTAGGATGTAGAACACTGTTTTTGTGTGGTATGTTATGCCAATTGAGCTTGATGTAATCTGTGGCCACTGTCTCAAGCCCACATATCCAACTCCAGACTTCCTCTGGGTAGCTAGGTGTTGCCAAGAATCCATCACACCCTTACCCCTTGTGAACTCTGCTATACACCTGGCCATTTTTACAGCAGATACAAATATGCATGTAGGTACATTGCTAACCATATACATGGTGATGGACTCACCACCCCTGCCTAGACATACCTGATTGTTCAGCCTATCTATCTGACTATCCACTCATAGATCAATGCTTGCCATCACTGATGACACAGTACTGTACTTGCAAAAGGGTTAATCTCTATTGTCTCTCCTTCCCATGTACCTCTCTATGTCTTCCTCTGCTTCAATGCCACCATGTTGATTACTCACATTTTGTACCTTGCCCTTCCCTTCACCCAAATCAATACTTGTCTGAACCTATCTAGCAGTGTTCCCTCCCCTCCCCTCCCACCTCTGGTAAGCAACAAAGACATTTTCCTTCCATATAGAAACCTTTCTTTGAATTTGACAATAATGAACAGATACAATATTTGTCTTCTTTCATTGACTTATTTCACTCAGCATAATGTCCTCCAAGTTCCTCCACATTATACAATATTTTGTAGATTCTACATTATTCTTTGGTGTTGCACAGTATTCCATTGTGTGTATTTGCCAAAGTTTGCTTATCCATTCTCCAGTTGATGGACACCTCGGTTGTTTCCATCTTTTGGCTATTGTAACTAACGCTGTGATGAACATGGGGGTACATATATCTGTTCTTGTTCTGGTTCTCTCTTCTTTAGGATATATACCAAGTAATAGAATGACTGGGTCAAATGACATTTCTAGTTCCAACTTTTAAGGAATCACCATACACACTGGTTGTAGAATTTGACAGTCCCACTAACAGTGTATGAGAGTTCCAATCTCTCCACATCATTGCCAACATTTGTTATTTTCTGTCTTGTTGAACTTTGCTATTAGTGATGGGAAAAGATGTTATCTCATTGTTGTTTTGATTTGCATTTCTCTAATGGCTAATAAACACAAATATTTATTCATGTGTTTGTTGGTCACATGAATTTTCTCTTTGGTGAGGTGTTTATTCATATCTTCTGCCCATTTTTGAATTGGATTGATTGTTTTTTTGTTGTAGAGGTGTTGGAGTTTTCTATAAATTTTAGAAACATGTTCCTTGTCAGATATATCATTGCCGAATATTTTTTTCCCAATCTGCAGGTTCTGTTTTCACTCTTTTGGAGAAGTCATAAAATCATAGAAGCACATAAAATTTAATTTTTCACAGGTCCCATTCATATAGTTTCTCTCCTGATGTTTGTGCACTTTTGGGTTTTTATGACATTATTTAGGGCTCTTAAATTTGCCTCTATTTTTTCTTTGAGGAATTTTATCGTGTTAAGTTTCACATTTAAGTCTTTGATCCATCTGGAGTTAGTTTCTATGAATAGTGTGAGGTATGGATGTTGTTTCATTTTTATGCAAACGGTAACCAGTTTTGCCAGGACCATTTGTTAAAGAGGCCATCTCTTTCTCCTTTGTCAAAATCAGCTGAGCATAAGTCTATGGATTGAATTCTAGATTTCCAATTCTATTCGACTGGTCTATGTGTCTGTCATTGTACCAATACCAGGCTATTTTAACTACAATGGCTGTGTAGTAGATTTTGAGGTCTGGGAATATGAGACCTCCCACTTTGTTCTTCTTCATTAGTGATTTGCTTATCTGAGGTCTCTTTCATTTCCATATAAAATTACTGATTGTTTTGTAAAGGGAATGATTCCAGTCTCTGTCCTTTGAGAATAATGCTGACTGTTGTTTTTGTCTTTTATTATGTTGAGGAATTTTCCTTCTACTCCTATTTTGCTGAGAGTTTTGATCAGGAATTGTTGCTGGATTTTATCAAACCCCTTTTCTGCATTGATTGATATGATCATGTGGTTCTTTTCCTTTGCTAAAAGCAAGATATAATAATTTTGATTTGTATTTACTGATGTGAAAACTTCATCTAGTAGCAAGAACCAAAAAAATGGGGAAGGGGAGAAAACAACTTTTACAGTCCCTAGGGTCATTCAAAGTAAAATTTATAGTTTCTGTACAGAAACTATATATTATTACTTTTTGTGGGCAATCATTTGTCTATTGTGGTCTGGAAAACAAATCAGTGGTCTGTAAAATATGAAAGTAGATTATAATAATGGCTCATCTCTGATCCACTCTGAGACCTTTGGTTAATCTTAAAATATTATTTAAATTCAGTGTCTTTCATACATATTTCACTGCGGCCAGAAGTTAAAATAAATTTCACAGCCCATCCTGAATTCCATATAAACCAAAAATCAAACCTACTGCCATCAAGTTGATTCCTACTCATAGCAACCCTACATCACAGAGTAGAACTGCCCCATGTGGTTTTGAAAGCTATGGATCTTTAGGGAAGCAGACTTCCTCATATGGAGGGGCTATTGGGATCAAACTGCTGACCTCTTAATAAGACAATTGCTTTAACCACTACACCATCAGGGCTCCTTGAATTCCATATACCCACTGCCCTCAAGTCAGTTCCTACTCATAGTGAAATCCATTGGGTTTCTATGGCTGTAAAACTTTATGGAAGTAGATTGCCTCATTTTTCTCGCATAGAGCAGCTGGGCAGGGGGGTTGAACCACTACCCTTTTGGTTAGCAGTCAAATAACTTAATCACTAAGCCACCAGAACTCCTTGAATTCCATATACACACATATAAAAGCACTACTAAAAATAACAAGTCCATTATACCAAAAAAAGGTTATTTTTATTATATATGGTTCTCTCTCACTTGTTCTTCTATTATTTTTTAATATTAATCAGATTCCACTAAATTCAATGCATGAGGGCCACTATTTATAGTTTGAAAATATTGGACTAAATGATGTCCAAATTTCTTAATAGCACAGACTTTTGATAATTTTGATATATATATTATTTTTATTGCACTTAGCTTCATACAGTAATTTGAATTAAATTGAATTAAATTTACAGAACTGTCCCTAGTAGAAATCCCTAGAGAATCTACTTTAATGTATGGACAAGAATGGTTTTTCACAAACAAAATTTTTTTTGCAAAAACAATTATGTGTTGTTACAAAAATACATAAATCTAACCTATTCCTAAAATTTATCTTCTGTAGTCTTTCAATATTTAGTCTATTTTAAGAATATTTTTTAAAAACATATAGATTATGTAAATGTTAACTTTATTATCTATCAAAATTATCATGAATCTTTAGAGAAAAACAATTAAGTATCATTTTATCTGCAGGGTTTAGTATAATGTTGATTCTGACAATTAGCAGGTAAGAATAAAGACTGGAGAAACAAGCTAAAAATATTATTTTCTTACAATCATCTTTAATTAAGGCTTTTTTTTTCATTTAATCTTTAATTCATTTTGCACTTAGCTCAGAAGACTTTTTTTTAAATAACAACTGATTTTAATGTTCAGATTGTTTTTTACAGAAACCATTGCTGTTCTCAATGTGACAAGACTTTTTACCTTTCATCTTCTAATATTGAAAACATAAGATTTTGATAAAATTTTCACCTCACCAAGAGGAAAATGTAGGTCACTGCTCTCAGGTAATTCAATGGTATGCTGCTATAATTCTTTCAGGCATATATCATTCAGAGTCCTGAGACTGTAGAATTTTACACAGAAAGTAAACTAGTAGGTTAGCAAGGCAGGTTGTTAGTGGGTACTGTTGAATAGGTTCTGATTCTCAGTGACCCAGTGTACCACAGAACAAAATAGGTAAATAAGCACAAACTCCTTCGGAAGTACCCAAGCATAGCAAGCAGCAACTATTTTCCACCTGGATAGTTCCAGCAACTTAATGTATTTTTTCTTTATCTTAAAAAAAAAAAAAAAAAAACTCACTGCCATCCAGTAGATTTTGACTTATAGTGACCCCTCCTTGGATTTCCAAGGTGGGATCACTATGGAAGTGATACCTTCTGAGGAGCGGCTAATGGGTTTGAACCACCAGCCTTCTGGGTAGCAGTCAAATGCCTCAGGCCCTACGCCACCAGAGCTGCAATATAGTCATCTGATTTTTTGGCTCTTTCTTCCATGGGCATTGCATGTGGATTCAAGTAAAATTAAATCTTTGGCAACTTCAATCTTTTCTTCATTTATTATGACGTTATAAATTATTGGTCCAGGTGTGAGGATTTTTGTTTTCTTTAATTTGAGGTGTAATTCATATTTAAGGCCATAGTCTTTGAACTTCATCAGTCAATGCTTCAAGTCCTCTTTGCTTTCAGCAAGCAAGTATGTGTCACCTGCATATCACGGGTTGATAATGAGTCTCCAATCCTGATACCATGTTCATCTTATAGTCCGGCTTATTGGATTATTTGCTCATCATGCATACAGAATAAATAGTGAAAGGATGCAACCCTGATGCATAACCTTCCTGATTGTAAACTGTATAGTATTCCCTTGTTCTGTCTGAATGACAGCTTCTTGGTCTATGTTAGGGTTCCTTATGAACACAATTAAGTGTTTTGGGATTCCTATTCTTTGCAATGTTATCCATAATTTGTTATGATCCACACAGGTGAATTCTTTTGCAGTCAATAAAACATAGGTAAAAAATCTTATGTATATGTATAAATGTATGCCTGTATATCTATCATTTATCTATCTTTGTATCTATGTAAGCCATCTGAAAAACCCTATATTACAGCAGCTTGTAAAAGGACTTTTTGTAATAAATTAACTTAATTTATTCATCAATTAGTCTAAATTAACTTTTTAAAAAGTATCAATGTAGAGACTATGTCTATATCAGTAAGGATAGATATCAGTAAGTATAGCAACAGATATATTTTAAAAATCTCAAATTAGTCTCATTTACTCAATATTACATGCAGTTTTGAGAATTTATTTTCTTTAGTTGAGTATAGGTATCTATAGGCAGCCTTGAAATTTGAGAGACAAGACCATAAACAATATTTATTCAATTAGCTCAAATTTTATACGAGATTATAGGACTTTATAGTATTAGGTCCCTTCACCAGAATTGCTTGTAAACAGGTCCAACCAACAATGACTTCAATATACATTCTTTCCTCCATTTTCTTACAGTGCAATTTTTCTTCTATCAAAATGTCTGATAGGGTATATACCTATCTCATTCTTAACAGGAATCATATGTTCAAAGAGATTTTTGCTGTCATGTCATTTTTAGATATCACAGTGTGATGTTATGAGTAAGAGAAAGGGGTTAGTCATTTTTACATACATTCCTTTTGTGTTTGTTTCATACCTAATCTTATATTTGGCAATGTCTTAGACGAGGTTCTCTGTTGTTGTTATGTGCTGTTGAGTCGGACCTGACTCATAGTGACCCCTCCTTGGGTTTCTCAGGCAGTAACACTGTGGAAGTAGATTGCCCAACCTTCCTTCCAAGGAGTTTCTCTAGAGAGGCAAAATCAGTGAAGGTTACATGTATGTATTGTTGTTGTTGTTATGTGCCATCAAGTCAGACCCAACTCATAGCAATCCCGTCTTGGATTTCCCAGGCGACATCACTAGGGAAGTAGGTTGTCCAACCTTCCTTCCGAGGAGTGGCTGGTGGGTTTGAACATCCAGCCTTCTAGTTAGCAGTCAAGTGCCTTAGGCACTACACTACCAGAGCTCCTACATGTATGTATATATATATGTGTTGGGCAATCTATTTCCGTAGCGATACTGCCTCACAAACCCAAGGAGAGGTCGCTATGAGGAGTGGGGTCTGACTCAACAGCACATAACAACAACAACAACATATATATACAGAAAGAGAGAGAGAGAGATTTATCTCAAGAAAATGGCTCACACAGTTGTAGAGGCTGACAAGTCCCAAGTTCGTAGGTCAGACATCAAGCTAAAGGCTCTCCCTGACTCATGCAGCTGCAAGGGCTGATGAACCAAAGGCCAGCAGGCAGTATAGCAGGCTACTGACTTCAGCTGATGACAAATATAAGATCAGCAGGTGAAATGACAGACAGTTCGCCCACAAGCTGCCAAGGCAATGATCCTAAGTTTGGCAGGCAATATGACAGGCCATTGGTTCAGGTCTAAAAACTGGATGATGCAGAATCCAAATTTGATAGAAAACCCAAGAAATCTCCCAGAATGTCTCTTTCTCTCTCTCTCTCTCTATATATATATGAAGCAGGCCATACCACTGAGGAAACTCCCTTTCAACTGACTGGCTGCTCATAGCATATCTCATCATGGAAGTTATTACTTTACATCACATCTCATCATGGGATGACTACATCACAACTAATTAAATCACTTAGAATATTGTCCACTCAACCTTAAATATCACAGTCCACAGCACCCTTTTTGTTTTTCACAAGACCAAATAATTTTCTTTATTCATAGGTACAGATTTTTGGAGTAGACATAATTCTGACATCTGAGTACCACAGCCTGCAACTTCATCTTGATAACTAATCACTGGTGACCACATGGATGGTTTTAAAGCTAAAGAAGGGAGTAATAACAAAGGTTTGTTTAGCACTCATGTTGCTGTACTTTCTTTAAGGAATTGAGCATCACAAGAAGCACAATTAACCTGAATGGGTAGCATCTTAGGCAGAAAAGCATGAGAAAATAAAGAGCTGAATAGGGGGAAAAAATGGTTTCTACATATCCCAGGGTCCCGCAGTTTTCAAGGCCATTATGTTTCTTAAGTTTTTAGCATAGTGCTTAAGGCACTTGACTGCTAACCAGAAGGCTGGCCATTCAAACCTACCAGCTACTCTTCAGAAGGAAGGTTGGGCAATCTACTTCCATAGTGATACCACCTAGGAAACCTAAGGAGGGTTCGCTATGAGTCAGATCTGACTCAAGGGCACATAATAACAGCACAACAACTACCTGATCAAGATGAATCATTTTCATCTGAAATAAAGTCTAGTCATTCCTTCTGATAGGTAGGAATAGGAAAATTGGCAAATAAGTAAGGTGAAATGCCTTACACAGCAAAATAAAAATCCATTTTATCATAAAAATAATTGACTCACATTTTAGATTATGAAACAAATTCTTAAATGTTTTGATTTACTTTTTGAATGTGTGAAATCCTTTTTCATTCAAAAAAACTAAAATTTTCATATGTGATTATCCACAATAAATTATTATAATAAAAATGACCATTTATAATAAGACTCTTAATATTAACTCTTCTAAATTATTTATGCAAAAAGATTCCATTTATAAAGTAAAATCAGATAGAAAATTAAAAGCGTTTATGAACATGACAATGCATTT
>NW_006922208.1:570824-573305 GCF_000298275.1 Orycteropus afer afer
TTTTTTTTTTAGTATGATCTTATCCCATAGCTGGTTTCAGCCGAGAACTGCAGTTTGTGGGATAAAATGACAAAGATCTTCAACCCCCTTCCCAGCTCTCTATATAGTCATGTTTATCCCTTTGCTGGGAGAGACAAACTTTTTAGAGAAGTGATTCTCTCTGTCTCTTTGGGTATTGATATTCAATAAATCTTTTGCTTTTCCACTTCAACTTATTACAGTCTTTGATGCATCTCTTGACAGGTGGTAAGAATCTCCTTGTTCCTGCATCATCATTGTATCTATCTTAATCATTATCATTTATGCAAATACTAGTACTTAGCAGTTATAGAAAAATCATTTTGTAGGACAAAGTTAATATTATTCATCATATTTGGCTTATGTTATAGTAAATACATTTTTATATGGCTAATTATTTAATATGGTTGACATAGTGTACAGTTTTAATCCTAGATGAAAAGAAAGGAAAGGCTTCAGAAATTATACTAAGAAATCAAATAACAACAACAAAAACTATACATTTTTTGTTGGTTTGTGTATTGCTTTTTATCATCCAAAACTGTACTCAATTATTATTCTATAATTGATGCTGCTGCTAGTTGTTAAGTGCCATTGAGTCATCTCTGACTCAGAGTTACCTTATGTACAGCAGAAGAAACACCATCTGGTCTTGTGCCAGCCCTACAATCCTTGCTATACCTGAGCCTATAATTGCAGTCACTGTGCCATTCTATTTTATTGAGGGCCTTCCCCTTTTTAGTTGACCATCTACATTACCATGCATGATATCCTTCTCCAGAAAATAGTCACTTCTGACAACATGACCAAAGTAGGGGAGCCAAAGTCTGGCCATTCTAGCTTCCAAGGAACATTTCCAGTTGCACTTCTTCCAGGACAGATCTGTTAGTTCTTTTAGCAGTCCATGGTACTTTCAGCATTCTTTGCCAGCACCACGACTCAAAAGCATTGACTCTTTTTCATTCTCCCTTATTCACTGTCCAGCTCTTACATGCATATGAGGCGATTGGAAATACCATGGCTTGTTTCAGGCAGACCTTTGTCTACAAAGAGATATCTTTGCTCTTGAGCACTTGAAAGAGATCTTTTGCAGCAGATTTGCCCAATGCTATTGGTCGTCTGATATCTTGACTGCTGCTTCCATTGGTGTTGATTCTAAAACCAAGTAATATGAAGTCTTTGACAACTTCAATATTATTTTTTTCTATTTATCATGATGCTGCTTATTGGCCAGTTGTGAGGATTTTTGTTTACTTTATATTGAGATGTGATCCATACTGCAGACTGTAGTCTTCAATCTTCATCAGTATGCTTCAAGTCATCCTCACTTTCAGCAAGCAAAGTTGTGTCATCAGCATATCGGAGGTTGTTAATGAGTCTTCCTCCAATCCTGAGTCCATGTTCTTCTTCATATAGTCTAGCTTTTCGGATTATGTGCTCAGCATACAGATTGAATAAGTATGGGGAAAGGATAGAACCCTGACGGACTCCCTTCTTCATTTTAAACCATGCAGTGTCCCCTCATTTCAAACGACTGCCTCTTGGTCAGGTTTCTCTTGAGTGCAATCAAATATTCTAGAATTCCCATTCTTCTCAATGTTATCCATAATTTGTTATGATCCACACAATTGAACACTTTTTCATAGTCAATAAAACACAAGTAAACATCTTTCTCATATTCTTTGTTTTCAGCCAAGATCCACTTGACATCATCCCTCATTCCACATTATCTTCTGAATCCAGCTTGCATTTTTGGAAGTTCTCTGTCAATATACTGCTGCAATTGTTTTTGAATTATCTTCAGTAAGATTTTAGTTGCATGTGATATTAATGATATTATTCAATAATTTTCACATTCTGTGGAATCACCTTTCTTTGGAATGGGTTCAAATATGGATATCTTCCAGTCAGTTGGCCAGGTTGCTGTTTTCCAAATCTCTTGGCATAGCCAAGTCAGTGCCTTCAGTGCGGCATCCATTTGTTGAAACATCTCAATAGATGTTTTGTCAATTCCTGGAGCCTTGTGTTTCACCAATATCTTCAGGGCAGCTATGACTTCTTCCTTCAGTAACATTGGCTCTTGATCATATGCCACCTCCTAAAATAGATGCACATCAACCAGTTCTTTTTGGTACAATGACTCTGTGTATTCCTTCCATTTTCTTTTGATGTTTCTTGTATCATTCAATATATTTGTCCATAGAATCTTTCAGTATTGCAGCTTGAGGCTTGTATTATTTCTTTCACTCTTTCCCCTTGAGAAATGCCAAGCGTATTCATCCCGTTTGGTTTTCTTTGCACATTTCATTATAATAATTGACTTTGTCTTCTGAAGCTGCTCTTTGAAATCTTTTGTTCAGCTCTTTTATCTTTGCATTTCTTCTCTTTGCTTTAGCTACTCTCTGTTCAAGAGCATGTTTCAGAGTCTCTTCTGACATCCATTTTCTTTTTCCGTCTTTTTAA
>NW_006922208.1:573890-586009 GCF_000298275.1 Orycteropus afer afer
CAGATATGTGGTAAGTTCTAAAGTGACTGTGATCATTAGTGTAGGACATGCTTTAATAAATTATAAGAATTTGTATACATTTCCTAAGAAAGAAATATGATTCAGATATTCAATTGATCGAAAAATTAAGATGTCCTATGGGAATACATTTAAGGAAAGAAACAAGCAAAGAAGAACCTTCATTATGTCCTTGAGCTTTATAACCTTTAGCTGTTGCTTACTTTTCCCAGGAATCATATACCAGAGCTTGGTATGTTCATCAAAAATACATGGCTTTGTAAGAATGAAATGCAGGGTTAAAATATTAGCAAATGCTCTTGTATATATTCCTACAAATCTAAATTGAACTAAACATTAAATATACTTAATTTTGTCATCTTGTTAGTTTACAGTATTAATGCTGTAGTAGGTAAGGTTATGTGTCAACTTAACTGTGCCTGATTTTGAGTGGATGGGCATCTGATGGTATAGTTCCTAAGGCATTTGACTGAAAACCAGAAGACTGGTTGTTCAAACCCACCAGCCACACTCCTTGGAAAGAAAGTTGGACAATCTACTTCCATAGTGATACTGCCTCAGAAACCCAAGGAGGGGTCACTATGGGTTGGATCTGACTCCACAGCAATGGTTGGGTTATTTATTTATTTATTTATTTTGCTTGCATCTGATGGTAGTTATTCCCTATGATGAGATTGGCATTAACTCAATGGTGGAATAGGCTCTGAGCTTCTGAGTAGCTGCTTTAGGGATGTGGTCTGCTTCCCATGTATGAGGAGAAGCTTTGGGAGTGGTTTGCAGCTTTTGGCACACTTGAACCATGCACGTAGCCAAATCTTCATTTAGCAAGCTGCCATGTTCCTATCAATCTTGGGACTGTCTCTTGACTTGAATTAGTAGTCTGCCATGTTGTTTGGTAAGATTGGGACTATGCCATTTTATTTGTTGACCTTGGGCTAGTTAGCCTCAGCAGCCAGCATCTGATTAAGTGAAGAGACACTTCCAGTTACAATGGGCTGGGGTTAAGAGGGAGAGCTGAAACTCAAGGTCAAAGGGCTTTCACCCAGCCCCTAGAGCTTGACACTTTGAACTCGGACTTCTAGCCTCCAAAACTGTAAGAGAATAAATCCCTGTTTGTTAAAGCTAGTCATGTCTGGTATTTTCTGTTAGTGCTCTAGAGGTAACCAAAACAAATGTTAACAAAGAAATATTCACAGCATGCGTATCCTTGGTATGTCACACTTGAAAGTTAGTCTCATTAAAAAAAAAGAAAAAGTTATTTTCTTGAAAGGTAAATAATGACAACGTTTTTCAAAATCATTCTGTGGTGGATGGAAATAAAATCTGTAAAGTGAATATATTTGAGAGTCAAACCTAGAAACATACATTATAAAGAACTACCATTGGGAGTCAGTGAGATAAAACATGAATATATAGCAATAGATAAAATCATATCAACAGTGGAGTTCTCTAGTGAGATTAAGAAATAGAACACTTCCAGCTTATCAAATGATATTATATGCATAGAGACATGTTGTTTAAGTGACAAGAGATTTACATACTAGTTTTTGAATGGATGAAATTATGCTAAGTGAAAGTAAAATGATTCAGAATAAGTTTTATGTTATTTTGTAGCAATTTACATTCTTTATATCTTGTTTTGTATTCTTAGTTATATAATTCACATACTTATCAATATTTCACAATAAAACAAGAGATAAATCTTGATATATACATAGATTCAGTGATAAATGAAATGACTCAGAACCAATACCCTCAGCAGAATAAGTAACTACTGCTATTTTTAAAGCTAAGTGATATCACGGGAAAGAAAAATTTGCTGCTATTTCTTGCTCAGAGTTCTGCAAATAAAGTAATCAGTAGTGAGCATGGCCTTTGATCCTTTATATGTGGACATGTCTTCACATTTAAGTTTGATGAATGTCATTGGTTCTTGGAGAAAAATTGAAAATGAATGTATTATTGTTTCAGCATCAGTAATTTTTTTCATGTAGTCTTCTATTGAAGGGATTTTTTTTCAGAGAAAAATAAATGAGTATTCTTCCCAGAGCAAAGAGAATGTCCACAATATTTCTGATGAATGCTCAACAGCATCCTTCTGAATAATTTCAAAGGTAAGAAGTTCATTACTTTGTAAGGAAGTTCATTTCATTTTTGGATACCTCTAACAGGGACAGAATATATATGTTTATATCTTTTACAAATTTAGTCTCCTTGTTATTTTCATGTATTCATTCTTTTCTATGAATCTGATGTGAAAAAAATGTGAAGCTTTCTCAGTCTTTCTCAGCAATCTTCCTCTAATTAAAACAGCTTTCTTGTTTTCAGTACAGTTTCTGGATCAGAGCTCCTGGGTTTTAATCTAGTCTTCTTCACTTATTAGCAATTAATTTTCCCACACTAATCCTCAGTTTTTCATTTTCAAAATGGGAACACTCAGTAGTATTTTCTATCCTAGAAGTATTATTTGGATTAAATGATATGAAAAAGAGGTAGAATAATCTCCAGCACAGAATATGAGATCAGTATCTGTTACCTTCTCTGAGTTCAAATTTCTCTCAATAATATTTGAAACAAGAAGTGTTTAAATACCTTGCTGAAATAATTTTTAAAAAAGTTTATAATATTCAATTCTTCATTCTACCATCTGTCTTTATTTCACTGTCAAATCCATCTGAACATAATAGCACTGTATCAAAAAATAAAATAAAATTTATTAATATTTGCCTTTATTAAATAACCCACTGGCATCAAATTAATTCTGACTCTTAGTGACCCTATAGGAAAAAGCAGAACTGACCTATAGGATTTCCAAGATTGTGTATCTTTACAGAAGCAGACTGCTTTATTTTTTTCCTATGGAGTATCTAGTTGGATTGAACTGCCAACATTTGAGTTAGCAGCTGAATACTTTAACCATTCAGCTACCAGAGCTCTTTCTTTATTAAAGAGTTCATAAATATATATTTTTACTATAGTTGTTTATTCCCTAAATGCTTCCAAATAATCTATTCTCAAATGTTGCTAGGATTTAGCATCAGACACATAGTCTTCAGAACTTGCTCCATTTACTACATTATAAAATTGGAAGAAATATAGAAAATCCCAGGCTTCTTCCAATCTAATCTCAAAAGTATATATCATTAATATTACTCCTAAATTCAAATAAATCATAGAGTGTTTTTCAGTAATGACAAACAAGTAAATAGAAATTATTGCTATTACATTGGCCTATTATTATAATATTTGGAAGAAGTAGTTTATAATTAAATAAAATGTCATGAGACAAGTTTGGTGATATTCTACTTTTAAATAGTAAAATTGGAAAAAATCAAATATTAGTTAAAACCTGTAATTTTTTAATAATCTCAAATTTATCAACATTCATTTATTTTTATGACTAATTACCTCAAAATTTGGTTCCTTTATTTTTTTTCTTGATTGTATGATTTTGTTTAGAATTGCCCACAGATGAAGATTATCTCCTCCTCCACTACTTTAATATTTTCAACTCAAGGGCTGATTGCAATGTTGTGCGAAGGGGACCTCACCAAAATAATTTAAAGAAAGAGAGGGCACTAAATAAGTTATCCAAAATCACTCCAGTTGTGACAAGCTTCCTTTCAAATGCCAAATGCATGCTTTTGAATATCCTATTACTATATATTTAGTGGGTTGATGAGCTATATTATAATACAAATTGTGAACATTTTGATGTGTTATTCAACTGCAGTTCTAATTACAACGTAGTCAACTCTTGATTATCCATTGTAATGGGGACATGAATAATAGAGATCAAAAAAAAAAAAAAAAATCACAAAAATTCCCACACTTCTAAAAACCAATAGTTTTTATTTCTTTTCTACAGTAAACTTTATGTGCCTTCCTTGGAAGATTGGGTGATCTACCCAATCACCTTGGAGATATCACCTTGGAAAACCAAGGACGGGTCGCTATGAGTAGAAAATAACTCGATGGCAGTAAGGTAATATTCTCTTACCCTCTGTTCAGCCTCAACAAATAAGTAGTAAAATAAATGAAAATTGATGACAGGCATATATTTGTCTAGGTCTTACATTTAATAAATAATACATGAATTTTTAAAGGCAATATCTACAGTTTTTGCACCTGTGCAAAGACATGGAAAAAGTGATAATGATGAATGAATAAATTCCAATTATGATTCCAATGTATATTTGTTTTATGTAATAATATGGATTTTACTAGCTATTCAGATGAACCATCATGAATATTCAAAATAAATACATTATATATCTATATATGGATTTACCTTTTTAAAAGGATGAAATTTGGATGTGTCTGGGCCTCAGTTTTAGTTCATTTTTCATCCCATTAGTTGAGTCAGTTGACAACTTGCAGTCCAAATACCATCTACAACCACAGCATAGATTCTGAAGTAAGGCTAATGGATTTTTTTTTAAATGAAGATACATGTACAGCTCTCTATGTTCTTCTGTTCTCTCGGAACTAGACTGGAAGTGATAAATATACCCAGATTAAGATTTTAAATAAAAATATTTTCAAGGATGACTTGCAAACATTTGGCAAGATCTTTTAATAGCTGAGAGACCAGACAGGAATTAAGAGGTCAGCATTCAGTAACATGCCTTATACCAGTTTCTAATAACCTATTTCTTTTATTTTAGAAAATTTGTCAGCAAGTTATTCAAGCATCTCCAACATGTGCAAAGGGTAGATATTTTGACTTTTGTCAAAAATTCAGAAGTTGTAATTAGCACACAGTTGGGCCGTTTTTTTTTTTTTTTTCAATTTCCAAATGGTCAACAGTAAACAATCTGAAAGAGTTAGGGTAAGAGTGAGGAGAAGGAAAGGAATTAATATTATTCCTAAGGCACTGGACTGTTAACCAGAAGGATGGCGGTTCAAACCCACCAGCCACTCCTGGGAAGGAAGTTTGGGCAAAGTACTTCTGTAGTGATACTGCCTCTGAAACCCAAGGAGGGGTTGTGATGAGTTAGGTCTGACTCAAAGGCACATAACAACAACAACAAAAACTCCACAATAATAGAAAGAATCGAAATCTTTACGCAGAAGGCAGCCTTACAAATCTCAAATTAAGCTTAAATGACTTAGCAAACATCATTCTTCCTAGCGCTGTGCCAGAGTTTAAGTAACTAGAACATATATGTGCTTTTCAAGGAGATCTGGTGGTGCAGTTTCTAAAGCATTGGACTGATAACCAGAAGATTGGAGGCTTAAATCCACCGGCTGCTCCATAAAAAGAAGGTAGGACAATGAACGTCTGTAAAAATTTACAGCCTTGGAAACCTAATGGGGGTCGTTAAGAATCAGAATCTATTGCATGGCCATGAGTTTGGTTTGGGTTTGGGTCTGTGTTTTTCAGATTCTACTCTGAAGGAAAACAAGACCTCGTCTTATTCTCTGTCTCATCAGTTCCATGAAATCAAGATCTGTGTCTGTAGTACTTATTACATCTAAAGCTCCCCATGATTTCCTCAACAAGTAACTCTTGCCTGGCTTTTAGTAACCATTCAAAAATACATGGTGAATAAATGAAACAATGCATAACTTTGTTAGCACAAGAAGCTCTAAATTTTCGTTTTAGTCTCGCTAGTCTCCTTGCAGGAGCTCTGGTAGCATAGTGCCTAAGGCACTTGACTGCTAACCAGAAGGCTGGTGGTTCAAACCCACCAGCTACTCCTCGGTAGGAAGATGGGGCAATCTACTTCCATAGTGATACTGCCTTGGAAACCCAAGGAAGGGTTACTATGAGTCGTGTCCGACTCGATGGCACATAACAACAACAACAACAACAGTCTCCTTGCAACTCACTTTGAATAAATGAATTCCTAACTCACATATTAAGAGCTGTAAGTAAGATACGGTAATAAATTGATCTGTTTCAAATCATATATTTAATAAGGAAGTTGTTCTTATGTGATATTGTGTTCATGAGGTTCCAGCTGTTCTAAGTGTTCAGGATATCATTGACTTTTTGTCTGCCTACCTACTCTACATGTTCATTGGCTTTTATGTTTTCTCAGAGCCCTTTCTATTACTATCTTTTGATCTTCAGCTGATCTGTTGTTAAACATCTCACCCAAGAAAGAAAAATTTAAAAAGAAAACTTAAATAAAAAAGTTCAACAACTTCTTAGTTTTTTACTAGTTAAGAAAGAAAGAAAAAAAGAAAGAAAGAAAGAAAATCATATTACAATGTACCTTTGTAATGGGAATGCAGGCACATGTTGTAAGGGGAACTCAAGTTTTTTCCCAGTGATTCAATATTTCTATTTTTCATTGTGATAGTAGTTCAGCAGCCAAGGCATACCTTTTGCAACCCCTTCAAAGTGGACTTTTGGGTTTGAAGCTGAGCCTTCGCAGGCTCTTCTTCGTTGCTTCTCTGCAGAATGGCTGGACAGGCTCTACAAGAAGGACACCAAACGATCTTCCTTGTTATTGTTCCAAGTTTGTCTAGCTTATCACCATACCCAACTGCTCCTGGTTTCATGATCAAATAATTCCTGATGTTGCCTACACAGCTGAGTCTGGAGAACTGGGAAGTTCCTCATGGATTTCGTTAAGCTGAAGCAAGCACATGGAGGCAAAGCAAAATGATTTGAATTTTAGCATAAGGAAGATAATAAAGAAGAGATTTTAAATAGGTAAGGGATAAGCAAGAAGTAAAACATGAAAAGAATACAAGAAATAATGTGCCCATAAGAGAGAAAAACATGATGGTATTAAATTTTATACTGATGGTATAAATATAATTAAAAAGAATACATGCTCTGCCTATTTTTAAACCATTGAAAACCAACACAACCTGAAATACAACAAAACAAAAAAGATAAGCTAATTTAAGACACCTCATAAATAACAGCATGTACCAGTCTTGCCAAGAAATAGTAGACAGCATATGCTGGCTCTACACCATGCCCTAATGCAGAACACTATGGTAGTTTGCTATTTTAAATAATAACTCTGTGCAGAGAAAGAAAAGTCTGTAGAGATTTGTATCAACCACCACAGCTGTGCCAGCATATGGCAAGCTGATTAATACATGTGTCACTAGTAATAATGAAACATGAATACATGTTATTCATATAAACTTTTTATTTTGAAAATGCAAGATTTCTCTATTTTATTTTGCAATTTCTTGAGCAAAATATATGTACATGAATTTAAACAATTACGTTTTCAAAAAGCTTATAATTTATAAGATTAGAATGTTCAAATAAACATTTCCTGAATCATGAAACTGATAGGCCCTCTTCTTTCATGTCCTTTGCCTTTTGTAGGAATGATCTATTATAGAAGCCTCATGTATGTGGCCTATGTAAAATTTGCTGCACAAAGTTAAAATATAACATTGCTTTAAAAAAAAAAAAAATGTCAATATGGGTGAGATATGACATTGTGCCTTTCATCTGCAGAAATAGGAATTATCTACTCAATAGTGCACTGTGGGGTTGTATTGTGGGGTTGATATGTATATTCTCAATGGGGACAATATTGCCCATGAAATGGATGATGATTGGCTCTTGGAATGAAAAAAAGAATTAAATATTGCAATGGTTTCTGTCTTTCAAATAGCTGTAAGATATACGCAGATTTATAATGTATCTGTGTTGTTTAAATTTCATGGGTGGGATGAGTGATTAGAACAAAAAAAATCTAAAAAAGCTCCTTACTAAAGAACAAACTCAACTCACTGCCATCGAGTCAATTCAACTCATAGTTACCCCTCCTTGCGTTTCTGAGAAGGTATCTTTATGGACGTAGAGTGCCCAAACTTCCTTCCAGGGAGTGGCTGATGGGCTTGAACCACCAGTCTTCTGGTTAGCAATCAAATGTGTTAGGCACTATGCTACAAGAGCTCACCAAAAGTAGAAAAATAATGGGTAGAGGCTGGAAGAGTTTCAGAGTGCTTAATAGTAAAACTAGATTGTCTTGCAGACACTGTTGGTAGAGTTATGGACATCAGAGCAACTCGAGAGGAGTCAATCCAAGATGACAGACTAGGCAGATTTGCTACCTAGGCTTTGTACAATGAAGACCAAAAAAAACAAAGCAAAACAAAAAACAAATGAAAAGGATGTAGATGAATCCTGGAATCCAGAGCTTCAATGGAAAGGATAAAGCAGATCAAATACCAGTTAGAGAGCAAGACACTGGATGAGAACAGTGCACAAGAAGATATAAAGAGTGCTGAGCTGCCAACTGGCTTGGCACAGCATGGCCTATTTGAATTACAGCAAGTAGCATTCCACTCAGGGCAGCAAGTTCCTGATGAGTATATATTCAGCTCCCTTAACCCACCTACCCAGCAGCTGGTCAAACCCCATCCTCCATGGTAGCACTCTGCTGCTTCTTTTTTCTTTTTGTTTCTTCTTGTTTGTTTCCTCTCCTTCCCTTCCCCCCCCCCTTTTTTTTTCTTTTCTTTTTTCCTCCTCATCCCTCATTTTCTTTTCATGTATGCCTCAGGATGGGCCCCACCCACCAAGTGCATAGTCAGTGATATGCATTCCTACAGAGTGAGTGCTGTGTTCTGGCCACAGGTATGTTTGGCAACAAGCACTCATATCAGTCCTGTGATGTCATCTTTTTTTTTCCTTTTAAATTCTTTCTTTGTTTTCCATCTTATTTTTTGTTTCATTTTGTCCTTCTCATTCTCCTGTCCCTTTTTGTTTAGAGTCCACAGAGTGGGTATTCCACCTCTCCACCTCCAAGTCAATAGTGATGTGGGAAGCATTATGCACTCATGAGGACTGAGCAGTTTTCTGCTGCAGGTGTATTTGACCACTGGCACCAGTATTGTGCTATTTTCTTTTTTTTCTTCATGGTTCTTATATACCTCTCTTCCTTAATATTTGCATTTATTTTATTTCTTTCTCATCCCATACCTGTTTGTTTTGTTTTTTTTTTTCTTGTTTGGTCCCACAGAGTGGGCATACAAGACCCAACACCTCCATATTCAGCCTCTGACATCTGCACAGTTGTAGAGCATTAGCTAGCAGAACAGATGCCCTCCCTGGCCCCTGCCATCTCCATAGTCAGTATTGTCAACCTCTTACCTTCTACAGTCAGTGGTGTGCACTCCCTTGGTGTAAGTGTCTCATTCCAGCTCCAGCCATGTTTGCTGACAAGCACTTGTGCTAATATTGTGCTGCTTTTTCTTTTTTTTTCTCTTTCTTTTTTCTTTATCTTTCTTCTTTGCTTTTCCCCCTCTTCCCCCCACCCTCTTCTACCTTCCATCATTTATTCAATTCCACAACTGGCTCCCCATCTGACACAGCAGTGCCCACCCATGCCCTTTTGCAATTGGCAAATCCCATGAAGCATACAACACATTCTCACTCCAGCTACATTTGACAGGTAGTGTTTACATTAGCACTGTGCCCCCAGTAATTATTTTCTTTCTCTTTTTTACTTTCTTTTTAGTTATTCCTTCACTCCCCTAACTCCTACTTTTTTTAATTTTTCTTTTCTTTTTTTTTCCACAGCAGTTGGGAGCCAGCAACTCTACCAAGTCATACCCAGCACATCTCTCACCCTACCCACTGGAAAAATGTCACCACCCACTTCAACAACACTGGATCAATGATAGATGCCAGCCAACAACCATTGAGTATGACCTCAGCTTCTCTACATGACCAGCAATTAGAGACATGGATACACACTCTCACCAGCTACAAAATTCACATAGAGACAAATGATGTGCTCCCCAATGCTACCAAACTTGTAATCAAAGTAGCATGGCGGTCCCCTTGCCAGGATATATTAAAAAAAAAAAAAAAAAAAAAGGACAAATCGCTCAAGAAAGTGACCAAAATACAGAGCTAGAATATCTTCTGTAGGAAGAAATACTATTGGAACAGCCTGAAAAGAAATTCAAAAGAATTATACTTAGAACTCTTCAACAGATTAAGGAAGAGATCATTGACAACAAACACAACACCGAGGAAATAGTCATAGACAACATCAAGGAAAACACAGACAAAATTGAAACATAATGAGAAATTAGAATTGATACAAAAACAGAAAATAGAAATCCATATTAATGCCAAAATTCCTGAAATAGATAATGTGTGAGAAGGGCGGTAAAATCGAATCAATTAGAGACAGAATTAGTGGAACTGAAGACAAATCTTTTAATACTAATCTGTTAAAAGAACAATCAAAAAATAATAATGACAAAAAAGAAAAGCCTAAGAATTATGTGGAAGCACTATCAAGATGAATAATTTATGTGTGATCAGAATTCCAGAATAGGAAAAGACAAAAAAGAAAAAAGAAAATTGTCAAAGGTTTATTGGAAACTAACTTTCTTAATAACATGAAAGATGAGAAAATATGCATTCAAGAAACTTAGGAAAGCCCAAATAGGATAGAACCCAAAAGAAAGTAAAAAAGACAGATCATAATTAATCTTCACAAAATCAAAGACAAAGAAAGAATCCTCAAAGCAGCTCAGGGAAAAGGAACTTTCACCTACAAAGGAGAACAACTAAGACTAAGCTCTGAATTCTCAACAGAAGCCATGTAGGCAAGAAGGCATGGGATGGCAGAGGTAAAATCCAGAAAGAAAAATAAAGATAAACAAGAATTATATACCCAGAAAAATAGTCTATCTAATATAATGGCAAAATTAGGACATTTCCAGATAAACATAACTTAAGGGAATTTAGAAAAACCAGACTCACATTACAAGAAATACTAATATGATTCCTTTAGAAAAAGAACCAATATTTACAGACACTAATATTAGATTAAGACACACAAAAACCTCACCCAGAAATCAATACCAATATAGAAATATTAAAAATAATATAAACCTACAAGATTGGAAATGGAGAAATAGAGATGTCAATTTGTAAATGATGACAAATACACAAGAAGAACAGGGAATGAAGAATGAGAATTTCCAAATGGAAAGGAAGTGAACATATTGTTTTAAACTTGGAAAGGTAATGATAAATTACCGAGTAACATCAAAAAATTAATAAACATTGAAACAAAAATAAATAAGAAAATCATAAAGATTCAGTGAACAGTAAAATAACAACAAAGAAATGACAAGAAAATCAACAGAAAAAAATGAACTCAATACAGAAAAATACATGAAAGAAACCACCAGCACCACACACACCATACACAAACAGTAAAATGATAGTAGTCAATTCACACCTATTAATAATTACACTGAATATAAATAGATTTAAATGCACCAGCTAAGAGATATTGTTATTGCTGTTGTTTTTAGGTGCCATCAAGTAGTCTCTGACTCATAGTGACCCTATGCACAGCAGAACAAAACACTGCCCGGTCTTGTGCCAGCCTCACGATTCTTGCTATACCTAATCTCTTCGTTGCAGCCACTGTGTCTATCCATCTCAGTGAGAGCCTTCCTCATCTTTGTTGACCCTCCATTTTACGAAGCATGATATCATTCTCCAAGGAATGGTGCTTTCTGATAACATTACCAAAATAGGTGAGATGAAATCTGGCCGTTCGCTCTTCCAAGCATGATTCTGGCTGCACTTCTTCCAGGAAAGATTTATTAGTCCTTTTAGCAGACCATGGTACTCTTAATATTCCTCTCCAACACCACAACTCAAAAACATCAACTCTTCTTCAGTCTTCCTCATTCATTATCCAGCTCTCACATGCATAAAAGATGATTGAAGAATACCACTGCTTGGGTTCAGCACATCTTAGGTTTCAAGGAGACAGCTTTGCTCTTCATCACTTGAAAGAGATCTTTTGCAGCAGATTTGCCCAATACAATACGTCATCTGATGTCTTGACTGTTGCTTCCATTGCTGTTGATTGTAGAATGATGTGATTTGAAATCCTTGAGAACTTCGATCTTTTCTCCATCCACTGTGAAGCTGTTTACTGGACCAGTTGTGAGGATTTTTTTTTTTTCTTTATATTGAGGTGTAATCCATGTTGCAGAATGTAGTCTTTAATCTTCATTAGTAAGTGCTCCAAGTAATCCTCACTTTCAGCAAGCAAAGTTGTGTCATCTTTGTATCACAGGTTGTTAATGAGTCTTCCTCCAATCCTGATGCCATGTTCTTAATATAATCCAGC
>NW_006922208.1:586804-590336 GCF_000298275.1 Orycteropus afer afer
CTTCCTGCATCTTTCAATATTGGAACTCTAGGCTTAAATTTTTCCTCAGTTCTTTCAGTTTGAGAAATGTCAACTGTGTTCTGCCCTTTTGCTTTTCTAACTCCAGGTATTTGTGCTTTTCATGACAGTAATTGGCTCTGTCTGCTCGAGCTGCTCTTCAGCTGATTTTCTGAAACATATGTGCAGAATATAAACAATATTGGCAAATTCTCAAGAAATGTATGAACATACAAATAATGATTTGAGAAAAAAGTCAGTACTAAATGTCTTTATAGATCATGGAGAGACATTATTGCCTCTAATAAATAGTAATAAATACTGTTATATTTTTGTTTGCTTGTTTGTTTGTTTATCAACATAGAGACAGAACTCATCTTTGTTATCAAGTTGAGGTCAAATCTTGTTGCCCCAGAGGACCAAATACAATTAGCTTTGCTACTTGAAGAAAGTTTCAAAAACTATACAAAAGGTGAAAAACAGCCTTACTGCATTTTCTTAATAGCCTCCTGGGAGCCTTTTTATCAAAATAATTTTCCTTAATCCTGATTTGTAAAAAACTCTGGGTAATTTGAACACTGCAATCTTCAATATATTTGCTCTGTTTGCACAGAAGGGTAGCCTCATTCTCAATTATAGGTTAGAATTTCCTCCCTTCCAAATATTACTTAAAAGCAGAATAGACATCAAGGGCATTTACTATAGAATTCAATGAAAACAATATAATTTTTCAAATTTCATATGGTATTATAGATATATAAATTAAAAAGGAGATAATTTTCTTTCTTTTGATTGACTGACATTTATAATGTAAGAACAGGCAGGATCATTAATCAATACCTAAAATAAGTATGCTTATCTCTTGAATTCACATTTTAACTCTTTTATTGATATGTATATATAGTTTAAGGAGTTCTTATGCTACAGTGGTTAAAGTGCTGGGTTGCTAGCCAAAAGGTTGGAAGTTCAAACCCACCAGCAATTCCTTTTGCAGGTGGAAAATGTAGTGGTTCTGACTCATTGTGATCTCATGTGCTACAGTATAGAGTTGATGCTTATAATCCGAGAAGCTGGACTATATGAAGAAGAATGTGGCATCAAAATTGGAGGAAGACTCATAGCAACCTGCAATATGTAGATGGCACAACCTTACTTGCTGAAAGTGAAGATGAAGCATTGAAGCATTAAAGTATTTACTGGTGAAGAACAAAGACTACAGTCTTCAGTATGAATTACTCCTGAAGACAAAGAAAACAAAAATCCTCACAACTGGACCAATAAGCAGCTTCACACTAGATGGAGAAAAGACTGAAGCTCTCAGGGTTTTCCTTTTACTTGGATCCATAATCAACACCCATGGAAGCTTGTTGTTGTTGTTGTTATGTGCTGTCAAGTCAGACTCGACTCATAGCAACCCCTCCTTGGTTTCTGAGGCAATATCACTACGGAAGTAGATTGCCCCATCTTCCTTCTGAGGAGTGCCTGGTGGGTTTGAACCGCCAGCCTTCTGGTTTGCAGTCAAGTGCCTTAGGCACTACGCCACCAGAGCTCCCACCTGTGGAAGCAGCAGTGAAGAAATCAGATGTTGTATTGCACTGGGCAAATCTGCTGCAAGAGACCTCTTTAAAGTGTTGAAGAGAAAATTGTCACTTTAAAGACCAAAGTGTGCTTAACCCAGGCCTTGGTATTTTCAATCACCTCATTTGTGTATGAATGCTGGGCAATAAATAAGGAAGACTTAAGAAGAGTTTATAGGAGCTCTGGTGATGTAGTACCTAAGGCATTTAACTGCTAACCAGAAGGCTGGAGGTTCAAATCCACTAGCCACTCCTCAGAAGGAAGATTGGGCAATCTTCTTCCATAGTGAAACTGCTTCTGAAACCCAAGGAGGGGTTGCTATGAGTTGGATCTGGCTTGCTGGCAGTGAGGGTCTTTGTTGTTGTTAAGAAGAGTTTATACCTTTGGATTATAGTGTTGATGAAGAATACTGAAAATATCAAGGACTGCTTGAAGAATAAACAAATCTTCCCTGTAAGAAATTCAGCCGCAAGTCTCCCTAGAAGCAAGAACGGCCAGACTTTTTCTCACCTCCTTTGGTCATGTTGTCACAAGGGCCCATTCCCTGGAGGAGGTTATCACATTTGGTAAAATAGAGGGTCAGTATAAAAAGGGATGACCCTGAAGGAGATGGACTGACACAGTGGCTGTAATGATGGCGTCAAGCATAGTAAGGGGGGTTAGGATGGCTAGGACTGGACAGTGTTTTGTTCTGCTCTATATAAGGTCTCTTGAGTTGGAACCAACTCCACAGCAGCTAACAACAACAAAATGGCTAATGATCACAAGCATTTCTTCACTTTTGTTAGCTGCCTTAATGTCTTCTTTGGTAAAGTATCTATTCACGTTCTCTGCCCATTTTTTATTTGAATTGTTTGTCTTTTAGTTGTTAAGGTATTGACATTTTCTATAAATTTTATATTAACCCCTTGTACAATATGTTGTTGCCAAAAATTTTTCCCAGTCTGTGGGTTCTTTTTTTTTACTCTTTTGGTGAAATATTTTAATGAGCATCGGTGTCTACATTTTAGGATGCTTAATTCATCTATTTTGTCTTCCGGTGTTTGTCTATTTTTAGTTATATTCTATAGTGTATGTAAGCTCTGGATTAGGACCCCTCTATTTTTCCCTTCTTTTTCTTTGATGATCACTATGGTTTTAGGCTTTTAAGTTCCGGTCTTTGATCCAACTTGAGTTTGTTTTTGTATATGGTGTGTGATTTGGGTCCTGTTTCATTTTACTGTAAATAGATATCCATTTCTACTAACAATATTTATTAAAGAGACTATCTCTCCCGATTTAAAGATTTTTTCCCTTTTGTCAAAGATTAACTGTTTATAGATGGATGGATTTACTTCTGGGTCCTCAAATCTGTTCCATTGGTCTATGTGTAATCATTGCACCAGTATCAGGATGTTTTAACTGCCATGGCTGTATGGTTTTGAGTTTGGGAATATGATGCCATCTACGTTGTTTTTTGGTAGTGCTTTACTTATCCAGGGTCTCTTTCCTTTAACACGTTAAGGTGGTGGATAGTTTTACATCTTTTTTAAAGAAAAATTATGGAATGTGGAGTGGGTTTGCACTATATCTGTATATTGCTTTGGGCAGTATTGTATCTGTATATCGACATTTGTACTATATCTGTATATTGACATTTTCACAATGTTCAGTCTTCTGGCTATGAGCATGGTATAGTTTTCCATTTATGTAGGTCTCTTTTGGTTTCTTGAAGTAATGTTATGTAGTTTCCTTTTTGTAATTCTTTTTTGTGTACAGCTAGGATTATTCCTAAGTACTTTATCTTTTGGTTGGTTATTGTAAATGGGATTGCTTTCCTGGTTTCCTTTTCAGAGTTCTCTTCATTAGTGTAAAGGAATCTGAATGACTTTACAGAGCAAATTCACTTTCCATACAGCAGTTCACATACACTTTGTCTCATGACATTGACCACAATTTACCACAATGCAACATCTTC
>NW_006922208.1:590576-591249 GCF_000298275.1 Orycteropus afer afer
CCCCCCCTTTTTTTCCCAAATGATTTTGAGTTTTGTTCCACATTGTTCTCCCTCACTATCCAGGATCTCCTACATAGATCCTCTTCCAAGTGGTTGACAATAGTAGCTGGGCATCATCTAGTTCTTCTGATCTCATATTTACAAGTTGCTAGGACTAATTGTTTCCACGAATTTTTGGTTTTCTTCTTTCTTCTTTGCTCTGGACTAGGAGAGACCCCTTGTTGCATCTAGATGACAGCTTGCTAGCTTTTAAGATCCCAGTCACTACTCGCCAAAACAGGAGGTGGAACAATGTTTTGTGTAGTATGGTATGCCAATTGAGCTTTATGTCCTCTGCAACTATGGTCCCAAGCCCACAAGTTCAACTACTTGGTCTCTCTTGGTAGCTGGCTGTGACCAAGCAGTGACTACAACCTTGCCTCTTGTCAGCTCTACTATACACCTGGAATTCAGATCATGCACATAAAGTCATAGGATCATTGTCTGCCAACCCTATACATGTTCTTGGATACACTCCCTACTTCATAGACATACCTATTAGTTCAGGCTGTCCACCCATCTATCCACCCATATACCCTTGTTTGCCTTCACTGACAACACCGTACTATATGTGCAAAAGGGTTCATCTTTGTTGTCTGTACTTCCCATGTACCTCTCTATGTCTTTCTCTTCC
>NW_006922208.1:593699-594545 GCF_000298275.1 Orycteropus afer afer
TAAATTGGCCTCTGATCACTGCTTTTGCTGTGTCCCAAAGATTTTGGTATGTTGTGCTTTCATTCTTGTTTGATTCAAGGAATTTTTGAATTTCAATTTTTGTTTCTTCTCTTACCCGGTCTTTTTCAAGGAGTGTATTGTTCAGTTTCCATGTGTTTACTCTTTTTCTGTTGATCTTCCTACTTTTGATTTCTAATTTGATAGCATTATGTTTTGAGAAGATGCTTTGCAGTATTTTGATGTTTTTAAATTTATTAAGGCTTGCTTTATAGCATAACATATGGTCTATCATGGAAAATGTTCCACTCGCATTGGAGATGAATGTATGTTGTGCTGCTGTTGGGTGAAGTGCTTTGTAGATGTCTATAAGGCCAAGTTTCTGGTGTGTATTGTTTAGCTCTTCTGCATCTTTGATGAGTTTCTTTCCAGTTGTTCTATCTTTCAAAGAAAGTGGTTTATTAAAGTGTCCCACTATGTGGAGTCATCTATTTGGCTTTTCAACTCTTTTAAAGTCTGATGTATGTATTTTGGGGCTCTTTCATTGGGTCCATACATATTTATTATGGTTATATCTTCATGTTCTATTGATCCTTTATTCATTATATACTGTCCTTCCTTGTTTCATATGGTGGTTTTGGTCTTAAAGTCAATTTGAACAGAAATTAATATTGCCACTCTTGTTCTCTTACTGTTGCCATTTGCTTGATATGTCTTTTTCTGATCTTTGATTTTTAGTCTATTTTTGTCTTCATCTCTAAGGTATCTCTTGTAGGCAACATATTGATGGGTTTTGTTTTCTTATCCAATCTGCAACTCTCCATCTCTTGAGTGGTGCATTTAATCATT
>NW_006922208.1:595362-603653 GCF_000298275.1 Orycteropus afer afer
TGCTTAGAAATCAGAGCTTATTCTTACTGGCTGTCCTTTGTAGGTAACTTTTTGTTTTTCCCATGCTGCTTTCAGGATTTTATCTTTGTCTTTGGTTTTGGTGAGTTTGATGATGATATGTCTCGGTGATTTTCTTCTGGGGTCTATCCTGTTTGGGGTTCGTTGGACTTCCTGAATGGATATATCCTCCTCTTTCATCATATCAGGGAAATTCTCCTCCAGGAAATCTTGGACAATTTTCTCAATGGTTTTATTTTTCTCTTCTTGTTCTGGAATTCCAATGACATGTAGCTTATTCCTTTTGATGGTATCCCACATGAACCTTAGGCTTTCTTCATTTTGTTTTGATATTTGTTCTGATTGATCCCTTTCCAAAGAAGTATTCAGGTACTTGTCTTCAATCTCATTAATTCTGCCTTCCATTGCATCTTTTCTACCACTTTGCCCTTCCAATGTTATCTATTTCTGACAATTTAGTATTAATCTTCTGGATTTCTATCCATAGATTTAAAATTATTTCCAATTTTTCATTTGTTTTGTCATTTTGTTCTTGTATTTTCTTCCAAAATTCTTCTAAGTTTTTTTCTGTGTTTTCTTTGGTTTGTCTCTCAATTCTTTGAAGATACCTAATTATAATTCTTTGAATTCCTTATGAGAGAGTTCTAATACTGCTTTTTCCTCAGGGATGCGTTCTGGGTCTATATCCTGTTGCCTTGTGTCTATCACTTTATCTTTCTTCTTTGTGTGGACTGTGATGATCTGTTGTCTCCAAGACCTCATGGTGTTGTATTTAGGTCTCTGTTAACTGTGAAGAGCAGTCAAGGATGATTCAGGCTCTCTTGGTGGTTTTTTATTGTTGGCCCATTGGTGGAGAAGGAGGTGGTGGCACTTGCTCAGTAAGTGAAGTCACAGGAGTTGTGGGTGTAGTTGTGTCTTATGGGGACTGTTGCTGTCTCCCACTCAGGTAGACAAAAATTACAATTGAGTAACCATCAAAAAACTAAAAGCACATGGACAAAAAATACACCATGTAATCACATAGGAACAGTAACCAAAAAAAGAAAAAAGGGAGAAAAGAAAAAAATAAACAAGAAAACCTGCAATATGTGGGGATAGGACACTAAGGGAAAAAAAGATAGTGAAGAAGAATAATGAAGAATAAAGTGGGGAAAATGCAAAGAAGAAAAACAAGGAACAGGGTTAACCATGAGAAAAAAGGGGAGGGAAAGAATTTAAATTAAAAAAAAAAAAAATTAAGCAGGAGCAGGGAAAAGAAAAAAAAAAAAAGCTGTAAACTAGAACCTGGGAGGAGAAGAATAAAGAATAGTAGTAAAAAGAACAAAAGTATTATTAATAATAGTAGTTTTAAAACAGACAAATACAAGCAAATTAAACACCAGAAAAAAAGAAGGCAAAGAAGAAAAAGAAAAAAGAAATCAGTGGAGAACAGGGCAGGGCACCCTAGCTCTGTCTGAGCACACAGACTGGGATGGAGTTCTGGGGGCCCACAAGGTGGGTGGGAGTGAGGGATGGCCACACCTCCATTCACCAAGTGGGTCTGGGGTATAAGAGTAACAAGAGAAATGTCACACCTTTTCAGTTGTGCAGGTCTGGAGTGTCTTTGAGGTTCCTGGAAAGCAGAACCTCTTCTTAAGCCCCTGGAATCTGGGAGAGCACTGTCTCTTTAAATATCAAAAATAGTCCAACCACTTGTAAACATTCAAAATAACAGCACCATCTGGACCAGCAAAAGTCCACAGCTCAGCTCGTCTTCCTCTTCACTGCTGCTTCCCCTTTTATTCCACAGCTACCACAGCAGTCCTCCATGCAGTCCCTGGCTAGGAGGGCTGATATTTTGGTTAATTCTTAGGTCCTACCACCACTTGGGAATCTCCAAGCTGTCTGTGCCATCAGGATCGCTCAGGATCACTGCCAGACCACAGCTCCATATGTCTCCTTTTTTTTTTGGTATTTTCATGCAAATTCTTCTGCTATTTGGGGTTTAATCCACTTCTATATATCCTTCCCTTCAAGGCTCAGGAGTCCAGGATTATCTTCTGTGTCTGTGTTAATTGGTTCCCCTTTTCTTTGTTGAAGAGGGTCTATGCAGTCTTTCTGCCTTTTCCACCATCTTGGAATTGAGTCGTCTGAATGATTTTTATATGTTGATCTTATACCCTGCCACTTTGCAGAAATTGTCAGTTAGGTCCAGAAATTTTTACTGAGTCTTTATGTATAAGATCATATTATTTGTAGATAAAGATTGATTCCCTTCTTCTTTATCAGTTTGGATGTCTTTTATTTCCCTTTCTTGTCTTATTATTCTGGGAAGGACTTCCAACATAATACTGAATATGAGTGATGATAAAAGGGCATCCTTCCTTGTCTAACACCTGTTCATAAGTTGAATGCTTTCAGTCTCTGACCATTAAGAATCATGTTGGCTATTTGTTTTATATACATGCATTTAATTATGTTAATAAATTTCCCTTCTATTCCTATTATGTTCACTGTTTTTACCAGAAATGGATAGTGTTGTCAAAGACCATTTCTGCATCAACTGATATGATTGTGTGGTTCTTTTCCTTTGTTTAATTTATGTGATGAATTATGATTTTTTTTTTTTTTTTCCCCTAATGTGAACCATGCTTGCTTAACTGATAAGAATCCCACTTAGTCATTGTTCTGGTTACCTAGTGCCCCTCTGACAAGAATATATACCACAAACAAGATGGCCTTAACAAAAAGGAGTTTATTCTTACAATTTGGAGGCTTTAAGTTCAAATTCAAAGTGCCAAGCTCTAGGGGCTAGGTGAAAGTCCCTCAACCTTGGGGTCGAGCTCTGCCTCCTACTCCTGGCCCACTGGAGCTACAGGCATTTCTTCACTCAGACAGCTGCTGGCTCCTGAGGCTGAGAAGCCCCAAGGTTGAGAAGTAGAAAGGGCACAGTCCCGATATTACCAAACCACATGGCAGGCCATTAACTTAAGTCCTTGTAAGTCCCATGGTCGGCAGAGCACAGCAGGCTGCTGAGCAACGGCCTGGCTACATGCAAGGTCCAAGCATGCCATAGGCTGGAGACCATTCCCAAGGCTTCTCATATACAGGAAGGAGACCACATCCCAAAGGCAGCTACTCAGCTGCTTGTGGTAGATCCCACTATGGAGTTGATTGCCAGTCTCATCATGGAGAATAACTACCACCACCTGCTCAGCCACTCAACCAGGCGCAGCCAAGTTGACACTCAAACATAACTACTACAGTCATGATGTATTTATTTGTTTATTTTTTAAACACTTTTTTTGGAGTATATTGGCAAGGATTTTGTTGAGAATTTTTACATCTATGTTCATGAGGGATATTCATCTATAATTTTATTGTTTTAGTGGTACTTTGCCTGACTTCCACCAGATGACTAGGTAAGATTAAACAAATGTAGGGTGCTTGTGAACAACCAACAAGATTGGTTAATGTGCTAATAATGTTCATAAGGTACATGGTATATGTCATGGGTTGAATTGTGTCCTCCCAACATATCCAACACCCAGGGTCTGGAGAGCAGTACCATTGCCCAAATATCTCAGAGAATAGAGGATTGCTTTTAAGCCTTCAGAGTTAATATAAAGTATTCTGTTGGGTTTTGGATTTTCATGAAGCCTATTACCCCTTCTTCTCTCCAATATCTTCCGTTTGTAATGGGAATGCCTACCATGTGCCTGTTCCACCATTGTACTTTGGAAGCAGATAACTTGTATTTTAGACTCATAGAAGAAGGATTTTTCTCCAGGAAGGATATGGAAATTTAAGTGAATTTAGAACTTTTGAGATGTTGTGATGCCATGAAAGTGTTTTGCATGTAGCAAGGACATGTATTTTTAGGGGCCAAAAGATGAAAAGTCATAGAATGAATTGAATTGTTTTTCCCCAAAATAAGTGTCAATTTGATTAGGCTGTCTCATTGGTTTGGAAGTTATGTAAGAAATGTGGATTGGCAGTTACACAATGATGTAATAATCCTCTGTGATATGATCTGATGAGATCACCCAATTAGTTGTAAAAGGATTAGGGTGGGATATAACTCCCTTATTCAGGTAACAGCCCTGATCCAATGTAAGGGGAGTTTCCTTAGGGTGTAGCCTGCATTACCTTTTATCTTGCAAGAGAGAAAGGAGCACAGAAAGAGGGACCTGACTACCACCAAACAGAAGAGCTAGGTGTGGATTGTATTTTCTGAATCCAGTATCCCTTTGCTGAGAACTTCCTAGACCCAGTGGAAGATTGATACCAAAAGTCATGGAGATAGATATCCAAGTGATGCCAGGCCCACAGATGTTGAAAGGAGACAATGACCTTCCTCTAGAGCCATCAAAAAAATAAATAAATAAAGTTTTCCCCTAGATCGAGTACCCTGTACTTGAAATTTTAGCCTTATATTTGTAAGATAATAAAGTTATGTTTGTTAATGTTATCCACTGTGGTATCTCTGCCGTAGCAGTACTAGATAACTAAGACTCTCTCTAGCCTCATTGCTGGTAACTACCAATGAACATTAGTTTTTGTATGTATACCTGTTTTTCTCTTTTTTTAATGAAAGTGAGATCATGCAATGCTTGTCCTTTTGTGACTGACTTACTTCACTCAGCATAAAGGCTGCTATTGTTAGGTGCCATCAAATCAGCTCCAACTCATAGTGACCCTAGTACAACAGAACAGAACATTACCTGGTCCTTTCCCAGCTACACCTGAGCCCATCATTGTAGCCACTGTGTAAATCCATCTCATTAAGGGTCTTCCCCCTTTTCATTGAGTCTCCACTTTACCAAGCATGATATATCCTTTTCCAGGGAATAGTCCCTTCTGGCAATATGATCTAAGTAGATGAGAAGAAGTCTGGCCATTCACACTTCCAAGGAGCATTCCAGCTGCACTTCTTCCAGGACAGATTTGCTTGTTCTTCTGACAGTCCATGGTACTTTCAGCATTTTTTGCCAATACCACAACTCAAAAGCATTGATTCTTCTTCAGTCTTCCTTATTCATTTTCCTGCTTTCACATGCATGTGAAGTGATTGAAAAGACTATGACTTGGGTTAGATGCACCTTAGTCTTCACAGAGATACCTTTGCTCTTCAGCACTTGAAAAAGGTCTTTTGCAGCACATTTGCCCAGTGTGGTACATCATCTGAAGTCTTGACTGCTGCTTCTACTGGTGTTGATTACGGAAACAAGTAATATGAAATCTTTGACAATTTCAATCTTTTCTCCATTTATCATGATGCTGTTCATTGATCCAGTTGTGAGGATTTTTGTTTCTTTATGTTGAGATGTAATCCATACTGTAGACTGAAATGTCTAATCTTCCCCAGTAAGTGCTACAAGTAGTCCTTACTTTCAGCAAGCAAAGTTGTATCATCTGCATATCCCAGGTTGTTAATGAGTCTGCCTCTAATCCTGATGCCACATTATTCGTATAGTCCAGCTACTACCAGGATTACTTGCTCAGCACACAGATGAAATAAGTGTGGTGAAAGTAAATATGGTGAAAGGATGCAACCCTGACCTACTTCATTCCTGATTTTAAACCATGAAGTATCCTCTTGTTCTGTTCCAACAACAGCCTCCTGGCCTATGTATAGGCTTCCCATGAGCACAATTAAGTGCTCTGGAATTCCCATTCATTTTAATGTTATCCATAATTTGTTGTGATCCACATAATCGAATGCTTTTGCATAGTCAATAACACACAAGTAAACATCTTTCTTGTATGCATTATTTGCTTTCAGCTAAGATCCATCTGACATCAGCAGTGATATCTTTTGTTCCACATCCTCCTCTGAATCCAGCTTGCATTTCTGGAAGCTCTCTGTCAATATACCACTGCAACTGTTTTTGAATTATCTTCATCAAGATTTTACTTGCATGTGATATTAATGATATTGTTCAATAATTTCTACATTCTATGGGATCACCTTTCTTTAGAATAAGTACACATATGGACCTCTTCCAGTCAGTTGGCAATGTAGCTGTCTTCCAAATTTCTTGGCATGTATAAGTGAGTGCCTTCAGTGTGGCATCCATTGGTTGAAACATCTCCACGGGTATCCCATCAATTCTTAGAGCCTTATTCTTTACCAATTCCTTCAGTGTAGCTTCAATTCTTCCTTTAATACCATTGGTTCTGATCATATGTCATTTCCTGAAACTGATGATCATCTATCAATTATTTTTGGTATAGTGACTCTGTGTATTCCTTCCACCTTCTTTTGATGTTTCCTGCATCATTCCATATTTTGTGTGTAGTATCGTTCAATATTGCAACTCAAAGCTTTAATTTTTTCCTCAGTTCTTTCACCTTGAGGAATTCCTAGCATGTTCTTTCCTTTTGGTTTTCTTACTCCCGATGTGTGCACATTTCATTATAATAATTGACTATGTCTTCTCAAGCTTCCCTTTGAAATCTTCTGTTCAGCTCTTTTATCTTCTCATTTCTTCCATTTGCTTTATCTACTCTCCACTCACGGTCAAGTTTCAGAGTCTCTTCTGACATCCATTTCGGTCTTTTCTTCCTTTCTTGTCTTTTCAATGACCTTTTGCTTTCTTTATGGACGATCTTGATGTCATCCCACAATTCCTCTGGTTTTTGGTCACTGGTGTTCAATGCATCAAATCTGTTCTTTAGATGGTCTCTAAATACAGGAGGGTTATAATCAAGATCATATTTTGGGTCTTATGGACTTGTTTTAATTGTCTTCACCTTCAACTTGTACTTGCATATGAACAGTTGATGATCTGTTCCACAGTCAGCTCCTGCCTTTGTTTTGCCTGAAGATAATGAGCTTCTCCATTGCCTCTTACCACAGATGTAGTCAGTGTGATTCCTATGTACTTCATCTGGTTAAGTCCACATATATAGATACCATTTATGTTGTTGAAAATAAGGTATTTGCAATGAATAAGTTGATGCTCTTGTAAAATTCTATCAAGCAATCTCTAGTTCTATTTCTATCCCAAGGCCATATTTTCCAACTACCAGTGATTCTTCTTTGTTTCCAAATTTGCATTCCAATCACCAGTGATAATCAACACTTCCTGATTCCATGTTTGGTCAATTTTAGACTGCAGAAGTTGGTAAAATCTTTGTTTTCCTCATCTTTGGTTTCAGTGGTTGGTGGATAAATTTGAATAATATTGGTATTAACTGGTTTTCCTTGTAGGCATATAGATGTTATCCTATCATTGATAGCATTGTACTTCAGGAAAGATCTTAAAACATTCTCTCTGACAATGAATGCCACTCCATTCTTCTTTAATTTTTCATTCCCAGCATATTGGATCATATGGTCATCTGATTGAAAATGGCCAAAACCAGTCCATTTCAGCTAACTAATTCCTAGGATATCAATCTTTATGTGTTCCTTGTCATTTTTTGACAACTTCAAATTTTCCTAGATTCATACTTCATACATTCCATATTCCAGTTATTAATGAATGTTTGCAGTTATTTCTTCTCATTTTGAGTCGTGCCACATCAGCAAATGGAGGTTCTGAAAGCTTTACTCCATCCACATCATTAACATCAGCTCTACTCTGAGGAGGCAGCTCTTCCACTGTCATATTTTGAGTGCCTTCTAACCTGAGGGGCTTATCTTCTGCCACTGTATTGGACAATGTTTCAGGGCTATTCATAAAGTTTTCCAGTAATGTATCAGACAGTGTTCCACTGCTATCATAAAGTTTTCACTGCCCTATTTGTTGAGAAGTCGATGGCCCTTTCCTTCTTCTGATTCTGTCTTATTCTGGAAACTCCACTGAAATCTGTCCACCATGGGTGACCCTGCTGGTATTTGAAATACCAGTGGCATAGTCTGTAGCCTCACAGCTACATGCAAGCCAGTACAGTACAACAAACTGACAGATGAGTGGTGGTAATATCTGCTAAATTCATCCATATTATAAGATGTTTAGAGAACTCATCATTATTCCTTATGGCTTTGTGTTATTCTATGTTCAGTATGTAACAGATTTTGTTCATCCATTTTATCCATTGATGGGTACTTAAGCTGTTTCATGTTGTGAATATTACTACAATGAACATAGCTTCATATGTCTCTTTGTGTCTCTTCTATTAGGCCTCTAGGGCATATATCTAGGAGTGGGATTGCTTCATCATAATATAGTTCTATTTCTAATTTTTTGAGGAAGCAACATACTGTTTTTCACAGTGGTTGTACCATTTTACAATCCTACCTGCAATAGCATTGTAATTTCCCCACATATTCACCAGTAATTTTT
>NW_006922208.1:605023-606097 GCF_000298275.1 Orycteropus afer afer
TTTTGTATAAGATCATGTTAACTGTGAATGAAGAATTTTATTTTTTCCTTAGTGATTTGGACACTCTTTATTTCTTTTTCTTGCTTTACTGTTCTGGCAGATCTTCAAATACAATACTGAATAAAAGTGCTAATAACAGACATCCTTGTCTCTTAATCATTCTTAAGGGGAAGGCTCTCAGTTTTTCTCCATTTAACATAATATTGATTGTTGCTTTTGCATATATGCCCTTAAATTTCTATTTTCATGAGAGTTTTCTTTTTCTTTTTTAATCAGGAAAAGGTTCTGGATATTATCAAATTATTTTTCTGCATCACTAGAGATGATCATGTGGTTCTTTTTTTTTATTATTTCTATGGTGAATTACACTGATTGATTTTCTAATGTTGAATCATCTTTGCATTTCTGGTAAGAATTCCACTTGATCTTGCCATAATTTTCCTGATATGTTGCTAAATCCTGTTTGCTAAAATTTTATTGAGACTTTTTGTGCCTAAGGCATTTGACTGCTAATTAGAAGGCTGAGTTCAAACCCACCAGCCGTCCTTGGAAGGAAGGTTGGGCAATCTACATCTGTAGTGATACTGTCTTGGAAACCCAACGAGGGGTCACTATGAGTCAGATCTGACTTGATGGCAGTGAGTTTGAATTAGTGCCTATATTAATGTGGGATATTGGTCTGTAATTTTCTTTTTTGTGACGTCTTTACTTGACTTGGGAGATCTGGTGGTGTAGTGCATAAGACATTTGACTGCTAACCAAAAGACTGGCAGTTCAAACCCATCAGCCACTCCTCAGAAGGAAGATTGGGCAATCTAATTCCAGAGAGATACTGCCTCGGAAACCCAAGGAGGTGTTGCTATGAGTCAGATTCAACTTGGTGGAAGTGTTTTTTTTTTTTTAACTTGACTTTGATATTAAGGTAACAATGTTGGCTTCATAGAATAAGTTAAGGAGTATTCCTACCTTGTCTATGTTTGGAAGAATTTGAGTAGAATCAGTGCCAACTCTTTCCTGAATGTTTGTTAAAACTCACTTGTGAAGCTATTGTTATTGGTAATTTTTTGAAGACAT
>NW_006922208.1:606843-610069 GCF_000298275.1 Orycteropus afer afer
TTTTAAGGTTTGTTTTACATTCAACATTACATGTACATTTAATTTCGCTCCAACTTTATCATCCCCAACCCTAACCCAGTTTCCTCTCCTCCCTGACCAGTAAACTTCTCCCTGTGCCCCTCATAGTTTTGCACTCCTATGTGTCCTGCATTTCCTCTGTGCAAATGTTGCCCCTCTGGTGCCCCATGGTCGATTGCTCCAAGAGATGTATTTCCATAGAGTATATTGGTGTGTCACCCTAGGTTGAGTGGTCTGCATGTACATCTTGTTTCCTATTGGGAGCCAGAAACTGGAAGTGAGCTTTATTCCAGGCCCAGAATGTATCCCAGAACCATAGTATTGGGTGTCTTACCAGACTCCATCCAACCAATAATTCTGGTCATTATTGAGTTTTTGGATTTTGGTCCACGTTTTTCTTCCCACTCCATCCAGGATCTCCAGATTTGATTCTTTTCTGAGTGGTTGGCATTGGTAGCAAGGCACCATCTAGTTATTTTCTGGTTTCGAGGGCCATCATGTCCTAGGGCTGATTGCTTCCAAATACCTTTGTTTTTTTGCAGTCTTCCTCGCTTCTGACAATAGGAGACCATTAGCTGCATCTTAGATGGTCGTTTGTAAGCTTTTAAGACCCCAGTTGCTATTCATCAATGTAGGATGAGGAGCAAGACTTTTATGTATTTTGTTGTGCCGATTGAGTCTGGTGTCCCCTGTGCTATGGTCCTCAGTCAGTAGGTCCATTGGATATCTCTCCCCCAATGTATGGCTGTCTGTGAAGCATTGTTCTATGTCTGTCTTCTGTTGTTTCTGTAAGGATTGTGGTTATTTTGTATCACTGATATCTGTACAAGACTAGCCTCAGCTGAATCTATCCTTGGTCTAGAGCATACTCTTGTTCACTGTCCCCCATCTGATCTTCTCAGATGTTTATGTGTTTATCTGTAGCCTGGTGTTTGGTGTTAATGATTATGCATTATTGTGGACACACTGGTCGGTATTAACATCTGTCATCTATCTCTTATATGAACAATTTGGTGTCCTCCCTTTTCCTAATGCTATCATGGTGGTCCCAGACCCTTTCTATACCATCCTTTCCCCTACCCATGCCAGCGTGTGGCCCCCAACTAGCATGAAATTAATCCCTCCCCACCCTTCTCCACCCCCGTAACCTATAAAATGAGTTCTCTTTCTCAAGCAAACCCTTCTTTGTCTTTTTACAGTAATGGGCTCATACAGTATATGTCCTTCTGTGATTGACTTATTTCATGCAGCATAATGTCTTCTAGGCTCATCCACAATGTGAGATGAGTCACATATCCTTCATTGTACTTTCAAGTAACATAGTATTCCATTGTGTGAATGTACCATAATTTGGTTATCCATTCATCCATTGATGGGCATTTAAGTTGTTTCTATCTCTTTGCTATAGTGCACAGTGCTGCAATAAACATAGGCATGAATGTGTCTGTTTATGCTCTGCCTCTCACTACTTTAGGATGTATTCCTAGTAATGGAATTTCTGTGTCAAATGCTATTTCTATTTTCAGTTTTTTTAAAAAATAACATACCGTTTGCCACAATGGTTGTACCATTTTACAATTCCACCAGCAGTGCACAAGAGTTCCAATCTCTCCACAACCTTGCCAGCATTTGTTATTTTCTGTCCTGTTGAGCTTTCCTATTATTGCTGGGGTGAGATGACATCTCATCATTTTGATTTGCATCTCTCTAATGACTGAAGATCACAAGCATTTCCTCATGTGTTTGTTGGCCACCAGCTTATTGTCTTTAGTGAAGTGTGTGTTCAAATCTTTTGCCCATTTTTGAATTTGGCTATTTGTCTTTTTGGTGTTGAGGTGTTGAAGTTTCCTATAGATTTTGGAGATAAATCCTTTGTCAGATATGTCATAGGCAAATATTTTCTCCAAATCTGTAGGTTCTCCTTTTACCCTTTTGATGAAGTCTTTTGATACACATAAGTATTTAATTTTTAAAATGTCCCAGTCATCTAGCTTCTCTTCTATCTCCTGTGCATTCTGGGTTATGTTTGAGATTCTATTTATGCCATAAATTAGGACTTCCAGATTTTCCCCTATTTTATCTTTGATGAATTTTATAGCTTTGGATTTTCCATTTAAGTCTTTGATCCAGCTTGAATTTGTTTTTGTGTATGGGTTGAAGTATAGGTCTTGTTTCATTTTTCTGCAAATGAATAGATATCCAGTTTTGCCAGCATCATTTGTTAAAGAGGCTATCTCTTCTCCATTTAATGGGTTTTGGACCTTTTCAAAGATCAGCTGTCCATAGAGAATGGGTCTATTTGTGAACTTTCAATTCTGTTCCATTGGTCTATCTGTCTGTCATTGTACCAATACCACGCTGTTTTGACTACTGTGGCTGTATAGCAGGTTTTAAGATCCAGGAGTGTGAGACCTCATACATTGTTCTTCTTCTTCAGAAGTGCTCTGCTTATCCAAGGTCTCTATCCTTTCCATATGATGTCAGTAATTGGTTTTTCCATATCCTTAAAAAAATTTGGGATTGCATTAAATGTGTAGATTGCTTTAGGTAGTATTGACATTTTCACAATATTCAGTCTACCTATCCATGAACAAGGCAAGTTCTTCCATTTATGTAGAACCCTTGCTGTTTCTTGTAGTAGTGTTTTATAGTTTTCTTTGTATAGGTCATTTGTGTCTCTTGTAAGGTTTATTCCTAGATATTTTATCTTTTCAGTAGCTATTGTAAATGGTATTATTTACCTTATATTTTTATCAGAGGTCTCTTTGTTAGTGGAGAGGAATCCAACTGATTTTTGTATGATGACCTTGTTGTATCTTACCACTTTACTAAAGCTCTCTATTAGTTCCAGTATTTTGTTTTTGTTTTTGACTTTCTTGGGTTTTCTATGTATAAGATCATATCATCCACAAATAGAGACAGTTTTACTTCCTTTTTGCCAATTTGTATGCCTTTTATTTCTCTTTTTTGCCTTATTGCACTGGCCAGGACTTCCAATAAAATGTTAAATAGAAGTGGTGATAGAGGGCATCCCTGTCTGGTTCCTGTTCATAAGGGGAATGCCTTGAGTCCTTCTCCATTAATAATGATGTTGGCTGTTGGTTTTGCATATATGCCTTTTATTATGTTCAGGAATTTTCCTTCTATCCCTATTTTGGTGAGAGTTCTGAACAGGAACAGGTGTTGGATTTTATCAAATGCTTCTTCT
>NW_006922208.1:611259-614249 GCF_000298275.1 Orycteropus afer afer
ATTTATTGAGGCTTGTTTTATGTCCTAACATATGATCTATTCTGGAGAAGGATCCATGTGCACTGGAGAAGAATGTGAATTGTGCTTCTGTTGGGTGGAATGCTCTGTATATATCTATCAGGTCAAGTAGGTTGATTGTGTTGTTGAGTTCTTCTGTACTTTGTTTAGTTCTTTTCTAGTTGATCTGTCCCTCCTTGAAAGTGGTATGTTAAAGTCTCCTAATACTTTTGTAGAGTGGTCAATTCTCCCTTTTAATTCAATTAATATTTGCCATACATATTTGGAGCACTTTCATTGGGTGCATAGATATTTATTATCATAATGTCTTCTTTGTCAATTGACCATTTCAGCATCAATATACTGGCTTTCTTGTCTCTTATGCTGTTTTTTTTTTTTTTTTTTTTTGGTTTGGTGAGTTGGTTTATTAACTTTCCTTGTAGTTACCATGACATTTACATCTTACATCCTACATTTAAAACAGTCTATTGTATACCGAAATTGCCTTAACTTTATCACCATATGTAAGTTTTTAACAACACCATTCATTCCTTCTTTTGTTTTAATGTTGTCATTGATTATATCTTTGTATCTCAGATTCCCTGATATCATTTTTTAACATTGTATTGCTGTTGTTATGTTTTCACTTGACTTGGTATCAGGTTGATCATATCATGTGTCTTTACCTCAGGTTGTTGTCTAGTGAAATTAGTTTTCTATTTCAAGAGCTCCATTTAATATTTCTTTAAAAGCTCGTCTGGTGGTTACAAATTCTCATAATTTTTGCTTATCTTATAATATCCTACTTTCACCCTCATATTGAAATGACAGTTTTGCTAGATCTATAATTTTTGATTTACAGTTATTTTCTTTCAGGGCTTTATAAATGTCATTGCATTGGCTTCTTGCCTGAATAGTTTCTAATGAGAAATTATGCTTAATCTTATTGAGACCCTTTTGTAGTAGATATTTTGCTTTTCATTTGCTGCTCTCAGAAGTTTTTCTTTGTTTTTGGATCTGGAAAGTCCCCCCCCCCTTTTAATTATTTATTTATTTATATTGTGATTTGGGTGAAAGTTTACAGAACAAATTCACTTTCCATACAGTAGTTCACATACATGTTGTCTGATGACATTGATAGTTTACCCCAATGCAACACCTCCCCTCCCACTTCCTCCCAATAGTAACCCATTCCCTGTGCCCATCTCTCCATCCACTCCTGCCCCCTGAATTGTTTCCCTGTGCATATACAGCCCTTTTTTCTCTGATGATTGTTCTCTCCAAGAGATGTATGTACCCCAGATACATGTTCAACTCTTATGTCTGTCTTTTATTTGGCTGGAAGCCATATATGTGGGTTCAATTCCAGACTTGAAGGTCAGCTAGGGACCATAGTCTTAGTGGTTCCACCACGTTCTATCAGACCAGCAAACCTGGTCTCCCCTTTTTTTTTTTTTTCCAAATGATTTTGAGTTTTGTTCCACATTGTTCTCCCTCTCTCTCCAGGATCTCTTACATAGATCCCCCTGTGAGTGGTTGACAGTAGTAGCCGGGCACCATCTAGTTCTTCTGGTCTCATAGTCATATAAGTCGAGGATCACATGGTGTACCAGTTATGAGGATTAATTGTTTCCATGAATCAATTGGTTTTCGTTCATTCTTCTTTGCTCTGGACTAGGAGAGACCCATCATTTCATATAGATGGCTGCTTTCAAGCTTTAAGATCCCAGTCGCTATTCACCAAAGTAGGAGGTGGAACAATGTTTTGTGTAGTATGTTATGCCAATTGAGCTTGATGTCCCCTCTGACCATGGTTCCAAGCCCACAGGTTCAACTACTTGATTCATCTGGGTACCTGGCTATGACCAAGAAGTGAGTACAACTTTGTCTCTTGTCAGCTCTACTATACCCCTGGGAGTTCTTACAGAACATACACATATACTTATAGAACCATTGTCTCCCAACCCTATACATGGCCTTGGGTACACTTCCTGTTGCATAGACACACCTAATAGTTCAACATTCCACCTGTATACCCATATTTTGACTTCACTGACAACACAATAGTGTATGTGCAAAAAGGTTCATCTTTGTTTTCTGTACCTCCCATGTACCTCTCTATGTATTCCTCTTCCTCAATGCCACTATGTTGATCACTCACATTTGGTACATTGCTCTTCTCTTCAGCCAAATCAATACTTATGTCTACCTTTTTAACAGTGTTCCCTACTCTGCCGTCCCACCTCTAGTTACCAACAAAGAAAATTTCCTTCCATATATAAACCATTCCTTGACTTTTACAATAATGGACTAATATAATATTTGTCCTTCTGTGATTAACTTATTTCACTTAACATAATATCCTCCTAATATCCATGTTATGCAGTGATTTGCAGATTCTACATTATTCTTTATCATTGCATGGTATTCCATTGTGTGTATGTACCACATTTGGTTATCCATTTTGAGAAGGTCCCATTCATCTAGTTTCTCTTCTGCTGTTTGTGCATTTTGGGTTATGCCTGATAGTCTATTTATGCCATATATTAGGGCCTCTAAATTTGCCCCTCATTTTTCCTTGAGAAACTCTATAGTTTTGGGTTTCACATTTAAGTTTTTGATCAATCTCAGTTTGCTTTTGTGTATGGTGTGAGGTAAAAATCTTGTTTCATTTTTCTGCAAGTGGATCTCCAGTTTTGCCAGCACCATTTATTAAACAAACATTCTCTTCCCCATTTAATGGATTTAGGCCCTTTGTCAAAGATAAGCAGACTATAGGTCAATGGATCTATTTCTGGGTTCTCAATTCTATTCTATTGGTCTTTGTTTCTGTTCTTGTACCAATACCAGGCAGTTTTGACTACTGTGGCTATATAGTAGGTTCTGAGATCTGGCAGTGTGAGACCTCCTACTTTGTTCTTCTTCAATAGTGTTTTGCTTATCCAGGGTTTCTTTCCTTTCCATATTAAGTTAGTGATTGTTTTTTTTTCCAT
>NW_006922208.1:615504-616496 GCF_000298275.1 Orycteropus afer afer
CTGTCCATTTCTTCCAGATTTTCAAATTTGTTGGAGTACAGTTCTTCACAGTACCTTAATATTATCCTTTTTGTTTCAGTTGCTTCTGTTGTGATGTCACCCATTTTGTTTCTTATTTGTGTTATTTGTATTCTCTCCCTGTTTTCCTTTGTTAAATTTACCAGTAGTTTGCCAATTTTATTAATCTTTTCAAAAAACCAACTTCTGGTCTTGTTGATTTTTTTCTATTGTCTTTCTATTTTCTGTTTCCTTTGTTTCTGCTTGGATCTTGATTATTTCCTTTCTTCTGATAATTGTAGGCTTTTCTTCTGTTCTTTTTCTTGTTCTTTCTCTTGTTGGAAATGTTGATTTAAATTGTTGATTTTGGCTCTTTCTTCTATTTGGATGTGTACATTTATTGCTATAAATTGGGCTCTGATCACTCCTTTTGATGTGTCTGAAAGATTTTGGTATGTTGTGTTTGCATTCTCATTTGATTCAAGGAACTTTTCCAATTTCACTTTTTCTTTCTTCTTTCATCCAGTCTTTCTTAAGGAGGGTATTGTTCAGTTTCCATGTGTTTACTTTTTTCCCATTGATCTTCCTATTGTTGATTTATAATTTTATAAAATGGTGACCTGAGAAGGTGGTTTGTAGTATTTCAATGTTTTTAAATTTATGAAGGCTTGCTTTATGGCCTAACATATGGTCTGTCATGGAAAGTGTTCCATGTGCACAGGAAAAAAATGTATATTGTGCTGTTGTTGGGTGAAATATTCTGTAGATGTCTATAAGGTTAATTTAGTGGATGTATTGTTTAGCTATTCTGCATCTTTGTTGAATTTCTCTCCAATTGTTCTATCTTTCATTGAAAATGGGATATGAAAGTTTCCTACATTGACTGTGGAGTTATCTAGTTTTCTTTTAAACTTCTTTAAAGTCTGATTTATGTTTTAGGGCTCTTTCATTGAGTCCATAAATATTTATTATGGTTATATCTTCTTGTTCAATTG
>NW_006922208.1:619146-627892 GCF_000298275.1 Orycteropus afer afer
CCTCCTCCGTTCACCAAGAGGGTGTGAGATATAAAAGTAACAAGGCGAATGTTGCACCTTTTCAGTAGTCCGAGTCTGGGGTGTCTTTGTGGTTCCCAGAAAGCAGAGCCTGTTTTTAAGTCCCTAGAATCTGAGAGAACATTGTCACTTTAACTATCCAAAATAGTCAAGCCACTTGTAAACATTCAAAATGGTGGCACCTTCAGGACAGGCAAAAGTCTACAGCTCAGCCCGCCTTCCTCTTCGCTGCTGCTTTGTTTTTCATTCCCCAGCCACCAGAGCAGTCCTTTATGCAGTCCCTGGCTAGCAGGGTTGATTTTTAGGCTAATTCTTATATCTACCACCACTCGGCAATATCCAAGCTTTCTTCACTATCAGGATCATTGCCAGACCGCAGCTCCATATGTCTTCTTTTTTGGTATTTTCATGCAAATTCTTCTGCTAATTAGAGTTTAGTCCAATTCTATATCCTTCCTTTCAAGGTTCAGGGGTCAGGATTATCTTCTATGTCATGTTAATTGGTTTCCCTTTTCTTTGTTGAAGAGGGTCTGTGCAGTCTTTCTGCCATTTCCACCATCTTACTGGAACTCTCTGGATCTAGAAAGTTTTATTGTAACATATGTCAGTGAATTTATCTTGGTATCTATACTATAGGTATTTTGATGGACTTGTTGGACAAAAATCTTCTAGTATCTCATGGTATTTGGGAAGTTTTCTGTTATTATTTCTTCAAAAATCATCTCTGAATATTTTCCCTGTCTTTACTTTTGGGTCCCTCATATGCATATATTATTCTGCTTAATGGTTTCTGATGTAACCTGTAAGCTTTCACTTTTCTTCAATCTTTTTTCTGTTTGTTCTTCAAAAAGGGTAATGTCAAGGGTTTTAACCACTGCTTCATAGATTTCTCTTGTCTTTGTTTCCATACTAATTGTGTGTCCTTTCATTGAGTTATTTTTATTATTTTATGTTTAAGCTTCTGGATTTGTAACTTTGTTTTTAGGATTCTTTTTTTTTTTAATTGAGTTTATCATTCTGTTCTTGTATTATTTTCCTGAATTCTAGTTTTTGTTGTTGTTGTTGTTTTTGATTTCCTTGATCTCTTTGAAGATCTTTAATACTAACTTTTTGAAGTCTTTGTCAGGTAGTTCTAATATCAGTTCTTCCTAAGAAAGGTTTTCTGTTTCTTAATTTTGTTCATTTGATTCAGCCATCTTTTCCTTTCTCTTCATATGATTTGTAATTTACTATTGTCTTAATGGATTTAAAGAATAATTTCATTTATATTTTTCTTTATTGATGTAAAGTTGTTTGTCTTTATCATTTTTTAAATTTTTTATTGTTTTGTTATATCAAAGGCTTAGCTTCTTCCCTTTCTTGTGATCTTGCCTGCTTCCTTAATATTATTTTAATTATTGTTTCTTTTTGGTATTGTTCTATATATGATTTTGGGCTGCCAGTCAGTTGGGTGTGATTTTCTTTTATTGGTGGGTATGGTATGTCACACACATAATAGAGTCCTTTATCATTAAGCATATATTTATTCAATTAGAAGATTATGTAGAGGTGTAAGACCATGTCTCTTAATGTGAGGTGCCAGGTGTTAGGTGATTGGGATCCCTTTGCATCTTTTGAAGGACAGTGTAGTCCTGTGTTGGCATGAACAGTCAGTGCAGTCCCTAGTGAGAAGTATAGGTAACCTTTATAGTCTATGGTAAGTAGTGCTACACAAATGGTCAAGGATAACTCTCAGTACAGGTATGGACAGGTGCCACGGTGTAAACACAATAGAGGATAGGAGGCCTCTGCACAATTTTCTAATAGCCTGAGGAAATAGGTAGAATGTGGGAGAGATATTGCCATGGGTGGTAAGAGTGAGGTCAGCAGGATGGGTGGAGTAGGAGGGTACTACACCAGTTTGTAGGAGCAGTTGGAGCATTGAGGTTATGGGGCTTTGAAAGGTGAACATCAAGGGGGCAGGGTGTGTGGTTGCTCTACCAGCCTGTGTGAGCAGTGGAGGTGGAACTGGGTCAAATAGAAGGTGAATAGGTGGTGACATGCAGCTAGTTGGTGGTGAAATTCTCTTTATTGCTTTGCAATTTTAGTATTCAATGGATATCTCCCATTCAAATGGATACGCACTGCCACTGATAGGCAGTCTTCTCACTACTACCTTCTTCCATTCTCTACACATACCAGGGATACTGGAGTTCTTACCCGTCTTCCCATTCTTTTCCTGTACCGCCCCACATACTTCTGTCCTATCAATCACCCATTCTGAAGCTCTGATTCAGTTAAGTTCACTGTGCTCCAGTAGCACTTACCTGTGTTTATTGATTTTCAAAGTTATGGTATTCCCACATTACCTTCTTGGACTTCTTCAGACATGCCCACATTTTATCTTTCCAGCTTCGTCTACACAGTATATATTCATCCAGTTTTGTTTTCTGTGAAGTTGTCTGGTTTGCTCTTAATCCAGGGATATTGTTTGCTGCTGTCTCAAAATGGCCACACTGCACTGGGCTTGAAGGAAGGGCATGGATGCTCTGTAAATCACTGCATTCCAGCTCCTTGCACTCTAACTCTCAATCGGTGCTCAGTCTGATTCTTCAAACTTCCATTTGATGTTCAGGGATTAGAGGCAGTTATTTGTATTCACTTCACTTACCTTCTTGAGTCTTTGATGTAGGGAGATGTCTTTGTGTGTCTATCTAAACCACCATCCTAACTGGAAATCTCTAGTAATAACTAGAGAGTAATAACTAATTTAACTAAATTAAATACAATTTTAAATACTTCCTATCTACTAATACAGATTGGGATGGTGAGAGAACAAGAATCTAGAGGGATCTCATAGTGATGATTTCAAGAGACTGTATTCCCTTAAAAATTACAGATTCTCAGAAGCTATCACTTTGCCCTGCTCATCTAAAGCTCTTGGTAAAAAATGCACAGGGCATATAATCATTGTAAATATCTCACTTTACACGATACATTTTTTTTCATTAATAACAAGGAATATAAAGTTCATCTGATAAGAAGTCCTTTAAAGACAAACAGTAAAAGAGGGAAAAATGTCAAATAACTGGTAGCTATGACTACATAAAGCATTTTTTATTTAAGTTATTCCATCCAATTCAGAAAGCATTCTTAAAAATATTAAAGACATAAAAATGAGTTTTGAGACTTGTCAGTGAACTGTCTTATCCTTTCCTTCTACATAAGAAAAGAAAAGAGAAAAAGAGAAGAAAGAAAGGAGAAGACAGAAGGGAGAGAAATACTTTTTAGGATTTGCTTTGTTACTCTTTTAATATTGTTTCAGAGTTCCTATTATTTTCTAATTGTCTGTCATGAATCTATATTATAACTTTATATAATTCATGAAAACATAAATTTATTCATGTTTCTAGAATATTTGTGGAACAATGTTGTGTAGGCTCAGCAAATTACAGCTATGGTACCACTAACTGGATATTCCTGAAATCTCAGCTTCCCTGTCTATTTAGGGAAGTGTAGATTTTAAGTGTATATGTCGCTATGAGTCAAGTCCGACTCGACAGCATATAACAACAACAACAACATTACAAGTGGACTGGCACATTTGTATAAATTGACTTCAGGATAATGCACTAAAGTCATGTTAGATGTTATAGTTTTCAATTTTTAGACAAATTAGTACATAGATTTACGGTTTTAAATTAACGTTTTCTGTAAGAACACTTATACAACAGCAACAATATGTCATAAACCCAGTTTACAAGAGGATTTTCTTAAATAAATAATAATTACAAATTAATGTCCTCCTTTCTAACTTCCTGTTAAAAGATCAAATTAAATAATGTCACAGAATAGTATGAAATAATTGAGAAAATAATTTTACATCATTAAAAAAAAAACATGCAACACCAATGACTCAAAAAACACAAAGCTTCAATAACATAATTGGCTATCAACTTCTTTACTATGTGAAAACAATGCTGAAATTATAATAATTTAAAAAAAAAAAAGAAAACAACAGAGTTTTCAATTTGTTTCAGATCTACTATAAATTATAAAACTTTTAATGTGGGTTTTTATCATCTAAATGAAATATTAATCAAACCTGATCTTATCACTGAATGAGATTGACTTAAAATTTAACAAGTTAATCTATATATATTTCAAATCCATTCCTTAACATGATTTTTACTGTTTTCAAAATCTAACACAAGTATACTTTTTCTTCTCTTCTGGTAGACTTTATTTTTCTTGGTGAAGGATGGCTGTGGATTTTGTTGTTACTCTGTCACACTGCTAAATGTTATCTTTGAAAATGGCATGTAAATCTTTTATTTACACATTATAAGTGTGGCTTTTATTTTATGAAATTCAAAAATGTGTCATTTGACCCTGAATATCATTCATATTCCTATTTGTGTGAGGAAATATTCTCTAGCTTTAATCCTCAGAAAGAATTATTTCCACTGAAAACCTGTTGTTTTGCCAAATACTTTTTTCATAAGTCCATTAAATAGTCCATTAAATAGCAATAATTCATATGCATTTCAGTTAGGAATTAAATATGCCAGATGGTTTATAGCACAGTTGACTTCAGCCATTTAGAATGTTATTCATAAACATTTGCTATCTTAACTCTTGTCATGAACCTCTTTCGTGCAAGTTTTTTTTTTTTTTTTTCCTTTTCAGAGAATCAGTTACTTACATGATTCTAATTCTATCTGAGCTAGGTCTTCCTTCTACAAGCTCATTAGTTTTCCCTAAATATATTTCCAGAGTAAAGCCAAAGGTTCCTATAAAAACACTCTCATATAATCTTTAAGCTGGTTTTATCCTACTTGTAATCCAATAATTAACCATGGCCTCAGGAAGCCAGAATTTTAAGTGATAGAAATTAGATTTTGAAAAAGATTTTGTGCTATCCTATTATTAATAAAATGACTCTGAATAACTAATGTTAATGCCTTTATAGAAAAATGTGTGATTTAGTGAAAGGTATATCTTCACATATGGAGCAGCTGAAATATATCTGACATCAGTTAATTATAATCCGAAAATCTGATATTATTCTCTGATAAAATAAGTGTTCAGAATTTTAACTGAACATTCAGATTCTGTATTAGCATTCTGATTTAATATGGATTGTAACTCAGCACTGTCAGTGAAGAGGAGTACATTTTAATGAAAAGTGCAAATTTTCTGATTATGTTGTTGTTGTTGTTATGTGCCGTCAAGTCGGACCCGACTCATAGCGACCCCTCCTTGGGTTTCCAAAGCAGTATCACTACAGAAGTAGATTGCCCCATCTTCCTTCTGAGGAGTGGCTGGTGGGTTTGAACTGCCAGCCTTCTGGTTAGCAGTCAAGTGCCTTAGGCACTACGCTACCAGAGCCCCTTCTGATTGATTATATATGAATATCAAATAAGTTTATGATTTTATTAGATTCCTGAAAAACTGAGATCTGAAAATTCATGTAGAATATATCATGTTAAATGTGACCATATCAATACGTAGAATGTTATTGGTCAGTTCCTCGTCCCAAGGATATCTTCAAGACCAATTTCTTTTTATGACAGGTCTTTTGCATGCCTTTTTAGTGAATTTTTAATAAATACATGGAATAGGTGCCTACAAAAGGCTTAGATACATACATTTGAAAAGATAAGGAGTAGGCAACATGCACACCCCTGTGTACCAAGTGGCTTTTGTTGAAGAAAACAGAGTACTAATCCTTTCATTTTCTTTAGCATGTTATAGAATATGCATTTGATGTGATAAAACAATAATACATTTTACAATCTTATAAATGTCTGCAAATAAATACCATACAATTACGTATTTTAATAAATGTCTGAAAGCATTTTAATCTAAAATATTTAGAAAATATTTTTAAATGTATTTATTTACTTATTTTATTATGAGAATAACTTTTAACTTCCAGAATTATTACACTTTTTCTTTGAACTACAGAGTTTCAAACTTGCCTATATGTTTACCATTATGGGTCCTCTAAATCTGATCCCATCTGATTGAGCCAATTATTTCAAGTATGTATTTTCAAATTAGACTGTTTTTGACTTTTAGCAAGCATTCTAGTATTCTTCTTCAGAGACTACTAGCCTGGAAATTTCCACCACTATATTACAGGAAGAGCAGTAAAGTTTTTAGACCTAGCTTGTTAACTATGTTCCAGAAATTATTCTCTTTGTCTATACATGGAAAGACTTATGAAGAAGGAAGAAATACTATGTGGAAGTCATTGTCTTTTCTCTGAATTTTGCCTACATGAAAAGTATGAAGTTATGGACAAGAGTGATATTACAAATATGTAAAAATCTAAAGATGACAAAAAATACAATCCAATCAGAACTGACACAGACTGTAAGCAACCTGAATGACTGAATAAAAACTATGAGTATTGGATAAAAGTTCAGATCTCCATAAAATTCTATCCACATATTGCTGACTATAAATACCTGAAATAATTGTCTGTATGGCAGAGGACCAGGCAGTGTTTTGTTCTGTTGTACATAAGGTTGCTACAAGTTGCAACCGACTCAAAAGTACCTAACAACGGCAAGAACAAACCTGTACTCTTAAAACAGCAATTCCATTTTTTTCTTAAGGGATAAGATAGATAACAGGTTAAAGACAGAAATCAGTCATAGATTCCAAATTATCTGCACTTACTCTCTTTTAACTTGTATATTGATAATTCAATAGCATTTTGCATGACTGATGTTTATGGATTTTTGCATTCCTATAAAAGAACATAAACTTATAACTTTTTAACATATTCATAATTTTGTTAACAAGGTGCAACCTTAATCCACCTTAATTGCTAAATAAGACATTCAAATTAAACATTACAAAATCAGACACATAATTTTTAGGGAGATGATTTCTAATGTTTAAATTGTTTTCCTTATCTATTTGCTACTGTTTTTTTTTTTTTTTTTTCCTTTTTTCCTAGCATATACCAAAAGTTATAGTCTTAAAAGTTTTAATTACATTATTGGTTATTAAATAAAAGTTAAAACAAAATTTACTTTAATATTTTTAATTTTAAAACAGTTGAACATACAGAAAATTACAGAGATCATGTAGTAGTTACTCATGTGACATCACAATGGTCTAAGAAATCTTGCCCTTTAAAAATGATATTTCTCTTTCAAAAAAACAATAAAATTCAGTAAGTACAGTTTAATCTTATCCTCTTGTGACATCCTTCCTTCTCCTCCACAAAGATTAAACACTCCTGTGTAGATGGAATAACTAAACCTAACAATAGTTTTATGTTATTGCTGCATAATTATTTATTAAGTACTTATATATGTTAATAGTTTTGTGTTACAAATTTAACATATATACAATATCATATATTATGAATGATTTTGCAGTTCACTCAAGAATCAAGAAATGGTTAAATGAAGTATAATTGATTTAAATATTAAGGCAAGTGCTGTTGATGATTCATCATTAGGTATGCTGTTTTCTCCATTTTTCTGTTAATATGTTTCATCAGTTTAAGATCCTTCTATTTTCTTGCATTTGGAAGAATTATTGGGTCCACTTTCTCACTCCTCCCTGCATCTGCTCTCTTGTTGTTTTATTGTGCATGAAGTGCATTTCCTGACTTTCCATGACAAGAACATGCATAGAAACTGGTTGGTATAAGGTTTGCTCTCTTCAACTGTTCATCCATGTGTAATATTATTTTTAATTTTTATCGTGATTTGGGTGAATCAAATTTTGGGTGAAAGTTTACAGAGCAAATTCTTTTTCCATATAGCAGTTCATACACATTTGTCTTATGACATTGACTGCAATTTCCCACAATGCAACAGTCCTCTTCCCACTTCTTCCCCATAGTTACCTCTTCCCTGTGTCCTTCCCATGCATTCCTGCCTCCACGCTATCTTCATGTGTATACACAGACCTTTATTCTCCCATGATTGATCTCTCCAAGGAATGTATCATCTACCTAATTTAATGTTCAGCTCATGTATTTGATTTGAAACAAATTTGATTTGTCCTTTGTTTGAATGGAAGCCACAGGAGTGGGTTCAATTGCAAACCTGAAGGGCAACTAGGGGCCATAGTTTCAGGGGTTTCCCCAGGCTGTATTAGACCAGCAAACCTGGTACTTTTTTTTTTTTTAATGATATTTGAAATTTGTCCCACATTTCTCCCACTCTATCCAGGATCTTCCACATAGGTGTCCCTCCAAATGGTTGATAGTGATAGGTGGGCACCATGTAGTTCTTCTGGTCTCATGTCTTGTAGATTGAGGATCACATGGTGTAACTGTCCCTTGAACTAATAGTTTCCAGGCTTCTTTGTTTTTGTTTATTTTTCTTTGCTCTGACCATGTGCAATCTTTGTACCAACATTTCATTTTGGCTTTTTGCAGCATCAGATCAAAAATGAAACCTTTGCTGTTGAGTTGATTCTAACTCATAGTGACCCTGTAAGATAGAGAAGAGCTGTTCTATAAAGTCTCTAATGGTGAAATATTTATGAAAGCAGACTGCAGCATCTTGCTTCTGCAGAGTGGCTACTGTGTTCAAACCACCAATCTTTTGGTTAGTAGCTGAGTACTTAACCACTGTGTCAGTAAAACTCCTTTTCTACACCAGAAGGGTAATGAAAATTTGGACTTCAAAAGCCTACTGCTTTGAGTTCTGGTAAGATAGTGAAACAGGTAGAGAAACTACACAAATGTTCCTCAACAAAATAAAGGGGATCC
>NW_006922208.1:628508-629931 GCF_000298275.1 Orycteropus afer afer
TTCTTCTAGTTTTCAGCTTTTTCTCTCTTCCCCTTTTCTGATTCCCATTTTTTTTTTCCTGTGGTTCTGCCATTCCTTGTTTCCCTTTTTGCATTTTTCCCATTTTTAAAAAATTCCTTAATCTTCTACTCTACTTCTTTTCTCTTATTCCTCTCTCCCCAGATATTGTGGTCCCTCCCCCTTTTTTTTATTCATACTTATTTTGTCTTTTTAAAGTATTTATTTAGATATTTTTTCTCATTTATTGCTTTTCCCCTCCCCCCCCTTTTTTTTTTGTCTTTTTAGTGATTGTTCCTGTGAGTTTATGTGGTGTGTGCTTTTTGTCCTCTTGCTTTTACTTTCTTTTTTATGGTTGTTTGATTGTGTTTTTTTGTCTAACTGAGTGGGAGACAGCAACCATGCCCATATGACCCAACCACACCTGCACCTCCTGCAGCTCCACTTACGAAGTGGGAGCCACCATTTACTTCTGCATGAACTGACCAATGAAACATGATCACCAATAAGAGCCTGACTCATCCTTAACTGCCCTTCACAAACAGTTAACAGAGATCAGTGAAGCCACTCTCATTCTCTATCACACCTACCAGGAGAGAGGTGGTGAGTGCATAGGTACTGCCAACTAGTAAATACAGGAGTACCCTGCTTACTCAGACACAAAGAAAACAAAGATCATGGGAAAATAACTCCAACATACAATCACCAATTAAATGTAAATTCAACAAAGTCAAAATGTCATGGAGACAACAGATCATCACAGTCCACACAAAGAAGAAAGATAAAGCAGTAGAAACAAAGGACCAGGATATAGAACCAGAACACATCCCTGAAAAGAAGCAGCATTGGAATTCCCTGATAAGCAATTCAAAAGAATTTTATTTAGGTACCTTCACTGGAGTGAGAGGAGGATCAAGGAAAACACTGACAAAATTAAGAAAAACACAGACAAAACCCTAGTACAATTTTGGAAGAAAATACAAGAAGAAAATGATAAAATAAATGGAAAAGTTGAAATGATACAAAACCTGTAGATAGAAATGCACAAGATTAATACTAAATTTTCAGAAATAGGTAACACATTGCAAGGGCAAAGGAGTAGAATTGAATCAATGGAAAACAGAAATAATGAGTTTCAGGACAAATATCTGAATATTTCTTTTGAAAGGGATAAGTCAGAAAAAAGATCAAAACAAAATGAAGAAAGCCTAAGGTTCATGTGGGATACCATCAAAAGGAACAAATTACATTTAATTGGAATTCCAGAACAGGAAAAGAACAATAAAACCACTGAGAAAATTGTCTAAGATTTGTTGGAAGAGAACTTCCCTGATATAACGAAAGATAAGAATGCATCCATTCAAGAAGTCCAATGAATCTCAAACAGGATAGACCCCAAAAGGTAATCACCATGATATATCATCAA
>NW_006922208.1:631896-642916 GCF_000298275.1 Orycteropus afer afer
TCCCTCCATGCAGCCCTGGCCCCTGAGCTGTCTCCCTGTGCATACGCAGCTCTTCTATTTTCCCATGATTGTTCTCTCCAAGGAGTGTATCTATTTAAGGTAAATATTCATCTCATGTGCCTGTATTTTGTTTGGCTGGAAGCCACAGAAATGGGTTCAATTCCAGATCTAAAGGGCAGCTACAGACCATCGTCTCACTGGTTCCATCAGGCTCTATCAGAGCAGCAAACTTGGTCCTTTTTTTTTTTTTAAATGATTTTGAGTTTTGTTCCACATTGTTCTCCCATTCTATCCAGGATCTTGTACAAAGATCCCCCTCCAAGTGGCTGACAGTGGTAGCTGGGCACCATCAGTTTCTTCTGATCTCTTAGTCGTATAAGCTGAGGAATAGCATGATGTACCAGTCACTTGGACTAATTGTTTCTATGAATCTTTGGTTTTCTTCTTTGCTCTGGATGAGGAGAGACACATCGTTGCACTAGATGGCGCTTGCAAGCTTTTAAGATCCCAGTTGCTACTCCCCGAAGTAGGATATGGAACTATGTTTTTATGTAGTATGTTATGCCAATTGAATTTGATATGCCTGCGAGTATGGTCCTGAGCCCACAGGTCCAACTCTTTGCTCCCTTTTTGTAGCTGGCTGTGGCCAAGAAGTAACTACAAACTTTTTCTTGTCAGCTCTATTATATACCTTGACATTCTTACAGAACATACAAATACACTTGTAGAAACATTGTCTGCCAACAATATACATGGTCATGGGCACATTTCCCTCACTCCATAGATGTATCTAATAGTTCAGCCTGTCCACCCATTTATCCACCCATATATCCATGTTTGCCTTCACTGACAACACAGTATTCTATATGCAAAAGGGTTCATCTTTGTTGTCTGTACCTCATGTACCTCTCTATGTCTTCTTCCTCAATGTCATCGTATTGATCATTCACATTTGGACATTGCCCTTCTCTTCACCCAAATCAGTACTTGTTTCTACCTATCAAACAGTGTTCCCTACCCTACCTTCCCACCACTGGTAACCCACAAAGAAAATTCCCTTCCATATATAATACTTTCCTTGACTTTTAACAATAATGCACTAACACAATATTTGTCCTTCTGTGATTGATTTATTTCACTCAGCATAATGTCTTCCAAGTTCATCCACGTTAGGCAGTGTTTTGCAGATTTTACATTATTCTTTAGGGTTGCATAGTGTTCAATTATGTGTATGTACCATAGTTTGGTTATCCATTCTTCAGCTGATGGGCACTTTCTCTCTTTTGGCAATTGTAAATAGTGCTGAGATCAACATGAGTGTGCATGTATCTGTTCTTGTCCTGGCTCTCACTTCTTTAGGATATATACCTAGGAATGGAATTGCTGGGTCAAATGGTATTTCTAACTCCAACTTTCTAAGGAACCACCATACCGCTTTCCACAGTGATTGTATCATTTTATATTCTCACTGATTTGTTTCATTCAATATAATGGCGTCCAAGTTCATTCATGTTATGAGGCCTCCAAATTCATTCGTGTTCATGGATTCTTCATTATCCATTAATGTTGCATAATATTCTATTGTGTGTATGTACCGTAGTTTATATATCCATTCTTCTGTTGATGGGCACTTAGGTTGTTTTCATCTCTTTGCTATAATGAATATGCTGTGATGAAGATGGGTGTGCATATATCTATTTGTGTCCTGGATCTCACTGCTTTAAAATATATTCCTAATAGTGAGATTTCTGGATCAGATGGTATTTCTATTTCTAACTTTTTGAAGAAACATCATACCATTTTCCACAATATTTGTGCCATTTTACAATGCCATCAGCATTGTATGAGAGTTCTAATTTCTCCATGACGTCACTAGCATTTGTTATATTCTGTCTTGTTGAACTTTGCTATTATTGCTGAGGTGACATGGTGTCTCATTGTTGTTTTGATTTTTATCTCTTTAATGGCTAATGATTGCAATCAATTCTTCATGTGTTTGTTGGTTGCCTGAATATCTTATTTGATGAAAAGAACATGTCTTTTGTGCATTTTTGAATTGGATTCAGCCATCCTTGGAAGGAAGATTGGGCAATTTATTTCCATAGAGATACTGCCTCAGAAACTCAAGGAGGGGTTGCTATGAGTCAGATCCTACTCCATGGCAGCAAGTTTGGTTTGTTTGTTTCAATTGCCTTTTTGAGGTCATGGTGTTGAACTCTTCTATAAATTTTAGATAAGTCCCTTCTTGGATGCCAAACATTTTTCCCAGTCTATAGATTCTCTTTTAGAAAAGTCTTTTGATGTGCATAACAATTTAATTTTTAGAAGATCCCAGTGATCTAGTTCCTTTTCTGCTATATGTGCATTTGAGGTTACACAAGATAGTCTATTTATGCCATAAAATCCAAAAAACCAAACTCACTGCCATGGAGATGGTTCTGACTCATTATCGACCCCTCCTTGGGATTCTGAGGCAGCATATATATATAGAAGTAGATTGCCCAGTCTTCCTTCTGAGGAGTGGCTCAATATAATATTGAATAGAAGTGATGGAGGACATCCTTGTCTGGTTCTTGTTCACAAAGGAAATGCTTTGAGTCTCTCTTCATTGACACTAACGTTGGCTGTTGGTTTTGCATATATGGCCTTTATAATGTTGAGAATTTTCCCTTCTATTCTTATTTTACTAAAAGTTTTTATCAGGAATGGGTGTAAGATGTTATCAAATGCCTTCTCTGCATCTATTGATATATGTGGTTTGTTTCATATATATATATATAATAAAACTTTTATTTTTTGTAAAATTTTTCACTTAATATGGTTGGAGTCTTGTTTTTCTTTGACCATTTTCTATTTAAGTAATCTCTCTCTCTCATTGCTGTTGAGTCAGATCTGACTCACAGAAACCCCTCCTTGGGTTTCTGAGGCAGTATCACCATGCACGTAGATTGCCCAATCTCCCTTCCGAGGAGTGGCTGGTGGGTTTGAACCAGCAAGGTAAGTTTTATAGGGTGTGATATAGAGTTTTTGTATTAGATAGTTGTCATAATTGGGTTCTAAGTAAGGTTTAGAAAGGTTTCAAGGCTGTAATAGATTGGCTATATTTAAAATATGAGGGAGTATTACATTCAGTAAAGGACCTCTGGTAGTGTAGTGGTTAATCCTTTGGCAGCTAACTGAAGGGGTGAGATTTTAAATCCACCAGTCTCTCTGTGGAAGAAAGATCTGCTTCCCTAAAGATTATAGACTTGGGAACTCTATGGTGCAGTTTTACTCTGTCTTGTAGGGTCACTATGAATTGGAATCCACTCAAAGACAATAATTTATTATTATTATTATTATTATATTCAGTGGTAGGATGTTGACACATTGTAATTATTTTCTAAATAGGGATTTGAAGTTCAGTACCATTGTTATAAGTTATTGAATTTTATTATACACAAACATGACCTAGAACTAAAACTTAATTTAATAATTTTCCAGATGGGATCACTTTTAAAGTTAATTAATTGGAAATATAGTTCAATATTCTGTTTATTTTAGTGTTCAACCCTAGGACTAAATAAATCATCGAGCCCTGCTTGGTGATCCTCCCTACATGATAAAGTAGTTCAACAACGAGTGCTTTTTCTACATGGTTGATATAAATATGTACTTACTGAGTTTAAAGATGTCTATATGTATGTATGGGAAGGAGGGGATATATATAAACAGTTTTTAAAGTATATATGCATATATACTTTATATCTAGACTTAAACATGTCTTTTCTTCAAAATACATCAATCTAGGTATATTCTAGAACTATGTTAACAGTTTCAAGTACTGTGTAATATTTTCTGTAATATTGGGTTTAGGAGGTTGTATACATTTAAAATATTGAGCTATATATTTTATTTAATTCATAGATTATTTTTTGTGTAAGCACATTTTTGGAGCACATTAGACTATTGAAGATATAAAGGATGATCATTTCAGTAACTTATACTCTAATCTTCAATCAAATAAAAGTACTATTGTGAAAAGTCTATACAGCAATTAAAAATTTAAACATTTATGTGTGAACATCTCTATGATACTGAATGCTAGAATTAGTAAGTTATTTGAATAATTCACATATTTAAATATAAGAATATTAAAAATAATGTTAGAATTTAAGCAAAATAGACAGCTTTTTACACAACCTACAAATAAGTTTATTTTTTATTTATTTACTCTTTATCTCATCTCTACAGAGGAATAGAATGCTTCCTGCATTTCCCATCTATCTAATGAGTTTTATGTCAGTGTTTTTCTCTTCTTAGTATTGTGGCATTTTGCATGGAAGTTATTTTATTTTTACTAACAGATTTCACTTGAATTTATGTACCTCTTTAAAATAAATCCTTAAGAAGTACTCATTTGATAAGAAGAATTTACTGCAAACAGAAACCCATCCTTTAATTCCTCTTTATTCCTCATGAAGAGAAAGGCAGAAGTGTTTATTGTCTGCAGAATGTACAAGCTTTCATGATCCTCCCACCAATTGTACAATATGCAATTACTTGAAAGGGGAATGTGATTAAGGAATCATTCTCATTTTTCTTTTTTTTTTTTTATTTTCCATTTCCTTAATCAGCAGTTTGTATTATTTTATCTCCCTCATCTCTATGTTTAGGAGAAAAAAGTGAGTTAAAACACTTTCGGAAGACTTTTCCAAAAAGAGAACAAAAAAGAATATGGTGGATAAACATACTTGATGAAAACAGAGGAAATTTATGAGTGTTAAGAAGAAAAATAAAAGTTAAAAAAATTTAACCATCTGGTAACAAAATTCTTTTTCAAAATTATACAACAAAGAATGAGGGTTCCAGACTTAGTAGTACGGTGAATGCAAGTAAAGTACAATAAAGTATAATTTGTTGGATTGCGGCATTGTTTGCAGTTTTCTTTTTCATTCTTTTCCACTTCTTAAGAGAAGAGCAAAACAACAACAACAAAAATATCATTCTTTCTTTTTAAAGTTCAAGGTTTTGTAGATTGGCATTAAAGATGAGTTTGGAAAGAATACTTAGCTGGCCAGTGTTCTCTACATCACTATCCTAGCCAAAAGGAGAAGAGGTACACATATGCTGGCTTCAAAAAAAATTGCACAACAAGAATGGTAATTTTATGAGTCAACTTTTCTAGGTATGGTGCCCCTTTTTTTTGTCAAACACTCATCTAGATGATTCTATGAAAGTATTTACTTTTAATCATTTGACCTAGGGAAAGTAAATTATCCCATAATGTGGACGGGCCTCATTCAATCAGTTGAAGAACTTAAAAGCAAACATTCCCTAAGAAGAAAGATTTTTCCCAAAAGATTATAGGTAAATATTCTGCCAGAATCCTTCCTCCTATAGTCTAGCATACCAATTTTGAGACATAAGTCTTCTGGTGTTTCTAGCTTGTGCCCAGTCTGCCATCAGAGACCAACACTGAGTAACTGATATGGTCTAATTTCCTGGGATGATCATCTATTCACCTGAGGGCAGGATAATTGCATTGGATTGCTTCTGTCATGAAATGTTCAGAATGTCATTCTTCTTGAAATAGACAATTACTCTAGATACAGATTTACCTTCCCTGCATGTAATGCTTCTCCCTAACCTATCATCTATGCATTTACATAATACATTAGCTAACAGCATTGTATTCCACACAACACTGCATGTTGTAGCAAATGAAGTATGACAACAGGCCTAGGCTTATGAAATTCACTGACCTTAAAATAGTTTTCATCATCCTAAAGCCCTGAGTTTAAAGAGTTGTGGATGTTCTTCTGAAGACTTATTTACAACATCAGTTAGGTGGCAAAACTTTACAGGACTAGGCAAATATTCTCCAGGAGGTTGATTATACACTAAATCAGTGTTCAATATATTGTGCTATTTCTACCATAGACAAGATACACAGGTGCAGAAATCAAGGTTTGGAAATGGGAATGGCACTGGTAATTATTATCCTAATGATCCAATAGCAAATTTTTTTTAATTTTTGTCCCAGGATTTCATGTTCTCCAGCTCTAGGGGTCTTACATTCAAAGAGAAGACTGCCTCCAGCAGGAGACACATCAACGATCTCATGGAACTAGAAGTTAAGAATGCCACCAAGCCACTTTGTGCTCTTCTTGTTTCTGAGTCAACAGGTTAAAAAGAGAGTTACTGTATTGCCTGGTATGACTGGTCTTAATTATCAAAGGAAACTGGACTGTTACTATAAAATAGAGGTAAGGAAACATATAACTAGAATGCAGGAGATTTCTTAGGGCATTTCTTGGTACTACCAGGCACTATGATCAAACTCAAACTATAACCATGCAACTCGGGCAGGATGATTAATGGCCCAGACCCTTCAGGAGGGAAGGTTTGAGTTATCTCATCAGGTAAAAACAAACAACAACAACAAAAAATACCAACCTGCTGAGGTACTTGCTGAGCCAAAGGAAATATGCAACAGGTAGTGAAAGATGGTAGGTATAAATACTAGCACGATGAGATGACCAGCTGCAGAAATGAGTACTATAATTCTTATCAGCTTTTTTCTTTATTTTGTGATGAATATATTGGTAAAAGCAGAAAAAAAAAAAAAAAAAAATCCCTGAAATTTGCCTTAGGAGAAAGATTTTGCCTAAAGATATATGTAGACATCCTACAAGATTTCCTCAAAAAACTACTTGGCCTACCAATGTAGGGACACAAGATTTCTCAAGTTTCCAGTATATTGTCTGAAACATGGATTTTGGATTAACCAGCCCTCACAGTTACATGATCCATTTCCTCTAATAAATTAAAAAATAAGATGGAAACATTCAAAGAAAACATGGCCAGATTGTCACAGTGTAACAGTGTTGCTGTTGTTAGCTGCTGTCAGCTTGGATCCCAACTGATGGTGACTCCACATATTTCAGAGTTCAGCTGCTCCATAGGGGTTTCTTGAGTGTAATCATTGGAGAAGCACATCACCTGGCCTTTGCTCTGCACAGCCACTGGGTAGGTTCAGATGGATAATCTTTCCGTTGTAGCAGCCAATTCCACACCTCTTGTGCCATCTAGGCTCCCTTTTGGTGTAGCATTAGTGGAGTAGAAAGGAGTAGTTTTGTGTCACTACACAGTATTGAAGTTCTATACAGATTTTCATATCACTGAAAGGATTATAGCAAGCCAAAAAGGGCAGAGAGAAAAAAAGAGAGAATCTTTAGAAGGCGTTCCTGAGGCTGTAGTGATAGCAGAATTGTGAAGTGATTTAGTTGATCTAGGATTAGGATGGGGAGCTCTGGTAGCATAGTGGCTAAGACACTTGCCTGCTAACCAGACGGCTGGCGGTTCAAACCCACCAGCCACTCCTCGGAAGGAAGGTTGGGCAATCCTACTTCCGTAGTGATACTGCCTCGGAAACCCAAGGAGGGGTCGCTATGAGTCGGGGCCGACTCGACGGCACATAACAACAACAACAACAGGATTAGGATGAAGATTTAACTAAGTCTCAGAGAAGCCTTGTGAAGGCATAACCTTCTTGAGGATCAGATAGGATGGCTATAGCAGATTAAATTCCTTTTAATTAAAAAATCTCTCCTCTGACCAAACACATTGCTAGTATATTAAAAAAAAGTCTTCAAGTCCTGCAATGTACATGCAGTTCTTATGAAGGAAGAGTAGGAATAATGATTTGATTGCAAAACAAACAAAAAGTAAAATTTGACTACTTTTCATAGATGTTACTGTGTTATATGTTTTGCATTAGGAAAAAGAGAACCGGTGACAAAAATTCAGTCCAAATAAAGAAAAATAATCTTTACTCTTTTGAATCATTGGTTGAATTTCAGAATAAAGAGCAAGGTCCAAAGCAAAGGATATTAAAATAGCAACATATCCAACCTCAGAATATAATAGTTACAGTCCATGTCCTTTAAAAAACTAGGAAGCCTATGCAAGTAAATTCAATATAATTAACAAATGGAAACAATCCATGGAAATTGCGTACAAAAGGTTATAGAAAAGCTTATAATAAAATTCTTATAAATTTTATCTCAAAATTAATTACAACAATAATTTCTATACAGATATTAAGTCACATCTAATGTATAAGAAGAGGATTCTCTTAAGGATTCAATGCCAAATTATTTGGAAGTCTCAACTCTTATCTCTTTATTAAAAAGTGTTATATAGTATAATAGAGATGAGAAATGTTAAAAAGATATAGAAGCTGAACTTTTCAAAAGCAGCTCTGGTAGCTATTTGCAATAGATAGTTTTTAAGCCAATGTTATAGAATGGCCCTGAAAAGGAATAAAGGGATCAACTCTTCATTTTCTGAAGAAATTCCAAGGATTAGCAAAAAATTTAAGAATGTTATAAGACATTTATGGGCATGGACATTGACTCCTCTTAGTTGATACAAAAATGTTCTGTAATATTATAATATTATTAACCAGTTATTAGTATTTGCATTGGGAAAATCTGCTGCAAAAGATGAAGCATCTTTCAAATGAAGAAGAGAAAAGATGTCTCCTTTAAGACTAAGGTGCACCTAACCCAAGCCACGGTATTTTCAATTGCCTCTTATGAATGTGAGAGCTGGACAATGAATAAGGAAGACTGAAGAAGAGTTGATGTTTTTGAGCTGTGGTGCTGGAGAAGAAAGCTAAGAGTACCATGGTCTGCTAAAAGGACTAACAAATCTGTCCTGGAAGTGCAAGCTGGAATGCTCCTTGAAAGAGAGAATGGCCAGACTTCATCTCACCTACTTTGGTCACGTTGTCAGAAGGAACCATTCCCTGGAGAAGTATATCATGTTTGGTAAATTGGAGAGTCAACAAAGGAGGAGAAGGCCTGCAACGAGATGGAAAGACACAGTGGCTGGAACGATGGGCTCAGATATAGCAAGGGTCATGAGGCTGGCACAAGACCAGGCAGTGTTTTGTTCTGCTGTGCATCAGGTCACTATAAGTTGGATACAGCTCAATGGCATCTAACAATAACAACAACATAACAGTTATTAATGTAAGCTTAAGATAGCGTAAAAGTGGCCTATTGCTTCATTAGACAGAAAAACAACACTTTAAACAATTGACATTTTTTGGGGGGATAATTTACAATCTTTCCAGTATTTCTGGGTTCCTGAAATTTTATAATGGGTAAAATAATGTTTAATTGGGTTTTACCTACTCTGAGCTAACGCCCCACACTTGAGAATAATATATGACAAACACTTATGCACTCTAAAAAGAGCTGCTAGACCATCTTTAGGATCTTATTTTTAACTGACTCAAAACAGTGCTATTAATTCTACAAATTCAGAGAATCTTGTAAGAAAGTAGTAGTGAAGTTCTCTAGAAGTCCCTTTTCTTCATGGAATATGGAAAAAGACATTCCTCATTCCTGTTCCTCCAAACCAAATCATAGGATTCCATGGCTCCCAGTACAATCTTGAGGCCAGGAAGGAATATAATGCAAGAATTCCCAGAGAAGATTCAAGTATTTATTGGAGTCCACTGAAACCACCCCTGACTCTTGCTATTTTTGAGGCTGATCACAATTGCTTTGAGAAAAACATCCCATGAGCATCAGGGTCAAGAGAAGGATTATTTTCTGTGGGCATAATGAACCTTGGGGAAGTTAATCTAGCTAGAGCTGCCTTGAAAGAAACACTCTGGATAGTGTTCCAGAGTACAGGCTCTCATTAAAAAAAAAAAAAAAAAAGAAGAAGAAAGAAAAGAAAAAACAGTTGCATGAAGTCTAATGTCAAGGATTGGCCTGGGAATAAACGGCCCACATCCAGGAAGAGTATCATTTTGAAGATACATAGCAGAACTAGACTTCAAAAAACCCAGAAAAGAAACTTAATAAGAGAAAGAGTGAATATTTTGGCACCTGTTTTCCAGAGTGCTCCAATGAAAGTTTATAAAGCCCCACTTCACTAAGATATCTTTTTTCTTTTCTTTTTTCCTTTTCCCTTGACTCAAACTTGTAGTAAACAGAAACATCCACTAAGTAGGATAGAAAAATTAACAGCGAGAAAACAACCAAATTACTCTGCATTTCCCTCCCCAGTCTACCCTCCCAGGACTCTCAATGTGGGTTAAGTCTAAACTATGAAGAAAGATAAAATTATACTCTATAATTACTTTATTATGCATTGTAAAAGACAAAATGCAATTGTTCTAATACTTAAAAGTGAATACAAAAGTCTGCTATCCTGGTTTGGGGAAGTAATTGCTGACCCTCACTTCTGTCTTAGTTAACTGGTGCTGAGGTTATTGTTGTTAGGTGTCTTTGAGTCAGCTCCAACTCTTAGTGACCTATGTATAACAGAACAAAACACTGCCCAGTCGTGCACCATCCTCACAATCCTTGCTATCTATACTTATGCTCTTCATTGCAGCCACTGTGTCAATTCACCTTGTTTACGGTCTTCTCCTTTTTCACTGACCCTCCACTTTAACAAACATGATATCCTTCTCCAGGCAATTTTGTTTTGATTACCTGGTGCTGCTCTGACAAGAATATACCACAAATGGGATGGCTTTAACAAACAGGAGTTTATTCTTTCACAGTTTGGGAGGCCAGAAATCTGAGTTCAAAGTGCTAGGCTCTAGGGGCTGGGTGATAGCCCCTCCACCTTGGGCTTCAGCTCTGCTTTTTGCTCCAGTCCCACTGAAGTGGGGGTTATCTATTCACTCAGGCAGCTGCTGGCTGCTGAGGCTGACAAATTGAAGTCAACAAGCAAAAAAGCCCAGTCCCAATATGACCTAACGACACAGCAGGCCACTAATTCAAGTCCAGAAAAAGTCCCAAGATCAGTAGGGCATGGCAGGTTGCTGAACAATGACTTTGCTACATGCAGGATTCAAGTATGCCAAAAAGCTAGAGACCATTCCCAAAGCTGTTTCTTATATGTGGGAAGCAGACCACACCCCTAAAACAGCTACTCACCTTCTTGTGGTAGATCCCACCAAGGAGCTGATTGCAAGTCTCATCATGGGGAATAATTATCACCAGCT
>NW_006922208.1:643251-646106 GCF_000298275.1 Orycteropus afer afer
AAGTCTGATTTCTTGACTGCTGCTTCCATGGGCATTGACTGTGCATCCAAGTAATATGAAATCTTTGACAACTTCAATCTTTTATCCATTTATAGTGTTGATGTTTATTGATTCAGTTGTGAGGATTTTTGTTTTCTTCCTGTTGAGGTATAATCCTTACTGAAGACTGCAGTCTTTGATCTTCATCAATAAGGGCTTCAAGTCATCCTCACTTTTAGCAACCAGGGTTGTGCCATCTGCATATGACACACCTTGCATATCACATATCATGTTGTTAATGAGTTTACCTCCAACCCTGATGCCATGTTCTTCTTCACATCATTCAGCTTCTCAGATTATTTGTTCAACATACAGACTGAAAGGTGTATAGTGAAAGTATCCAACCCTGACACATACCCGTCCTCATTTTAAACCATTAAGCATCCTTTTCTTTGGTTTGAATGACAGCCTCCTGGTCTATGTACTGGTCCCTCATAAGCACAATTAAGTATTCTGTAATTCCTATTCTTCACATTATCCATCATTTGTTATGATCCACAGTAGAATGTTTTTGCATAGTCAATAAAACACAGGTAAACATCTTTCTGGTGTTCTTTGCTTTCAGTAAGATCCACCTGACATCAGCAATGATATCTCTTGTTCCATGTCATCTTCGATCTTGTCTTCCTGGAAGTTCCCTGTCAATCTTCTTCTGCAACTGTTTTTTAATTATCTTCAGGAAAATTTTACTTGTGTGTGATATTAATGGGAGCTATGGTGATGTAGTGCCTAAGGCATTTGACTGCTAACCAGAAGGCTGGTGGTTCAAATCCACCAGCCACTCCTCAAAAGGAAGTTTGGGCAATCTACTTCTGTAGTGATATTGCCTCCAAAACCCAAGGAGAGGTCACTATGAGTCCAATCTGACTCAACAGCAGTGCATGTATGTGTGTGTCTGATAATAATGATATTACTCGATAATTTCCACGTTCTGTTTGATCATTGTTCTTTGGAATGGGCACAAATATTGATCTCTTCAAGACAGTTGGCCAGATAGCTGTCTTCCAAATTCTTTGACATAGATGAGTAAATGCCTCCAGCATAGCATTTGTTCATTGAAACATCTCATCTGTTTCTGCTCTAACAGAAATACACAAATGGATGGATTTAACAAACAGAAATTTATTTTCTGTTTAGGAAGCTAAAAGTACAAATTCAGGATGCTTGTTTAAGGGGAAAGCTTTTTCTCTCTGTTGGCCCTGAGGGAAGGACCTTTTTCCTTTAGCTGTGTCTTGGTTCCTTGAAGATGTCCATGTGGCTTGACATCTATCTTTTCCCTCTGCTTGCTTAGTTGTCTACTTTTTTAAATTTCTAAGAGATTCACTCAAGACACATTCTACATTAATCCTGCTTCAGTAAGATAACAAAGACAACTCATTTTCAAATAGGATTATAATAACAGGCATACATAAATAAAAACCAAACCCATTGCCATCAAGTCAATTAGGACTCACAGCAACTACCATTGAGTTAAGAAAAAAAAAAAAAAAAAACAAACAACAAAACACTGCGGTTGAGTGGGATCTGACCCATAACAACCCTTCCTTGGGTTTACAAGGCTGCATCCCCACGGAAAATGATTGTCCAACCTTCTGTCCAAGGAATGGCTGATGAGTTTGAACAGCCAGCCTTCTGATTAGCTGGCAAATGCCTCAGGCACTATGCTATCAGAGCTTCCACATTGGGTTTAGGAGGTAGTTAATCTTTAAGAAAGTAGACTACTCTATCTTCTGTTTCCAAAGCTGCTGGTGAGTTTGAACTGCCAATCTTCTGGTTAGCAGTCAAATGCCTTAGGCTCTGCACCATATAGAGGTTATGATTTACAAACTATCATCTTTGGGGACATAATTTAATCCATAGCACTCCCCCAAAAAATAGATTTCAAGGCAGAGGACGATGTGTTTGTTGTTTGATGCCCTTCCACCACTACTTTTCATTCATGTGTACTCAAGTTATGATAGATTCAATCAAAAATAGTAGGAAATATACCTTTAGGCAATTGGGTTGATTTCATATAAGAAATTTGTAGATAGGTAACTGAGGGCTCATATAGCAGCTAATTTATATTACTAGGTCCCAGTAACTTGCTCTCTTTCCATTTTGCAAACCTTAACTGCTGGCTTTTTCTTCCTTTACTTGTCAACTCATGGGTATTTCAGGCATTTTGCCCATTTTCAGAGCTGGAATAAGATTAAAATAATTTTTTTATGGGGCTTATATTGTTATTTGGATGAGAAAGACTTTCTAAAAAGAACTCCCCCAATCTTACCTGACACATACTAAAGAAGATTTATATTGGAGGTCTTTGGCTAGAAGTAGGACACATGGGGACCCCCAACTGCAAAAAAGTGTGAGAAATTGCTCAAATTTTCTTGGAAGGAGCCATTGAGTAACATATATAGAAAAAAAATGTTTAGTTAGAAGCAGCAGGATGCTTCACAACTTAATCAACATCAACAAAACCATTCAGTGGGTATCTCAACAACCTTCCTTCCAGGTGTATTTCATTCTCTATGCCCGGTTAGGTAGGATCCATGTTCTGGAGTTCCACATAATGCTGAATTTATCTTGTAGACCTTTTCTAACAGTACCTTGTAAGGATTTATTTGCCAATATTTAATTAGACATTAAACGTCCTGAAAAGGCCATTGTTCACTACTATATACCTAGAGTAAGGTAGAAATTACAGACAAAGTAATTACTGAATGAATACCTGTTTCCCAGAGAAGTTTGAATGAAAGAATGGATAAATTAATTGTTGTTGTTGTTGTTATGTGCAGTCGAGTAGGCCCCGACTCATAGCAACCCCTCCTTGG
>NW_006922208.1:646466-648891 GCF_000298275.1 Orycteropus afer afer
ATGTTGAAACATAACAAAAGAATAAATTTGTGGAGTGAAACATTTTTTTCAGTGGTACTCAAAGAAACAGATTTTGTTTTCTCATAAAGTCAGTTTATGAGGTAATTTGGATTCAGGATTCAGACTGACTGGGTTTGAATTTTGTTGCAAATGTTACTCCTTGGTTATAAGAGGAGATCTTAGTTCTTAGGGTTGTTTTAGACAATAAACGACATAATCTATGTAAAGTATTTAGCACTATCCCTACACTAGATAAGCAATCAATATATGTGAGGTCTTTTTTTAGTTTTCCCCCCAACTTTTAAGACAACTATGCTAAAATAACCCCAGCTTTATAAACAGAAAGCTTTTCATTTAGTTATATTTACACTTACATTACAGATAGTTATCAATTTATGACTTATCTGAGTTATGACAAAGTGCACTTATGACCATCCATTTTTTATTCAGTCTTATCATTAGTTACATGCACTACATTTAGTGTTGCAACATGTAATTTACTGATATTATTATTCTCACAAAGAGGCACAGTCAATGCATGTTTTCAAGGCATTTAAAGATGGAATTGCACTGCTGCTTGGAGGAAATCCTGCTGGATTTAAACTAAAATATTTTCTTGTTTTCCACTCTGGAAACCCCTGTGCATTTAAAAACATTGACAAAAATAAACTGTTAGTTTACCAAAGTAGACTAGTCCATCCAAGGCCTGGATGATGATTATGTTATTTGAAGACTGGTTTTTAAATTGTTTCATCCCATAACTGTGTGCCTACTGCTTTGTAAAAAGCATTCCTTTCAGGATTCTGCTGCTACTTGGTAATGCCCAGGACATGCTCTTCTTGTAGATAATCTAAATCAAACTGTGGAAGTGGTACTTCTAACTCCCAATGATATAGCTGTTATTCAACATATGTATCAAGGTGCAATTGCTACCTTCAAAGCACTCTACTTATGGAGTATGTTTGCTTAGACAATAGCTGTCAAAGGTACAGGTATGGTAACCTTATATGATTTCTGGAAGAATTAAAATACTCTCCAGTGTATCGAGAATATTGCATCTTCCTGGGAGGAAGCCACTGGAAAATGCATATGTGAGCTATGGAAAATATTACTAATTAATGTGAACAGGCTCCATGCAGTTGATAGTATAATGGAACAAATCACTAGAAAACTCATCCATAACGCAAGAATGCTGAATTGATATTGCCAATCTGGAACAGCTCAACAATCCTACAAAAAAGGAGAATTGACAGATTAAGACTTAATAGAATTTAAAGAGGAAAGAAATGTCAAAGAAGAAAGAAATAATGAGAAAGAGAAAGGAGAGAAGTTGTCTAAAACTTTTACAGTGAAAAGATTAGCTGAAGTTTTTTCTAAATTATACCAGGGCCTTCAGCTACCTGAAAACATGGACCCAAAGGCTGATCATTTTGCTAAAGTCCATAGGCACACAAATAGTGTTATTATTGGTACTGACAAAATGCCAACCCAATATAGCTCTTCATCATCATAGTAAATTTTTATGATTTGTCTATTTTTTCCTATATAAGTATTAAAATATATCTATAAATTACATGAAATGTTTCCAACCCCCAAAGACAAATAACAACCAGATTTATTGAAAATAAAAGGCAGTAATAATGAAAGCTTAAAAAAAAATGAAGTATTCGACTTACATCAGAACTGAATTACAAATGAGTTATCAAAATAGAAAACTTTTGTAAGCTGGGGACCTGTAATTATCTATGGAAACATACTTTACTCTTTATTGAACTTTTGAAGATGAGCAACTGAACTGAGGGCAAACTCAGGAGAGTTATCAATGATTTGTCCTACAGAAGAAAAAAATCTGGAGGATCAGTTCGCTCTTAAAGTTCTATAATTATTAATAATCTAAACAAAGAAATTGAAAATCTGCTCATCAGTTTTGTAGATAATACTAAGTTTAGCCAAGCTTGTTAATGACTTTGAAAGTGTAAAGTACATTTTCAAATAAATATGACAAATTATAAATGAACTTTTTTCTCTAACATTTAAATACTTAATACATCAGTGATGGCATTTATTTATTTATTAGTACCAAAAAGTATTGCAAACATAAGGTGTGGAAATTGGAAGAAATAAGCAGAGATGGAAAGGAACTGAAGCCAAAGTTGCGTATGAGCAGAAAGCTGCAAGATAAAAATTTATCTGTTATGGAAAAAGACAAAATATTTAAATGGCGTTTATATTTGCTTTGAGTATACATTCTTTTTTACTCAGAATGTTTATATCATTATGTGAAACTTTCTAAATTCCATTAGCATTGTTTTCACCCAATAAAATTGAAAATGTCTATTATATACTCTGTCTTTCCTTAGCAACCAAACTATCTGCATGACTTTTGTACACTTCCTGGTTCCAATTATTCAGCTGTTTTTTTTTT